>NC_090270.1:202146063-202448063 GCF_040414725.1 Anabrus simplex | reverse complement strand
GATAAAGTGGTGGAAACTTAAAGACCAAATGGAGACCCTAGCAGGCAGTGTAAAATTTCCTCCCATCGACCTGAATGCGACTGACAACACGTGGACCACAATTTGCAAATATGTCACTGCAACCGCCACAGCAACCTTGGGTACAATAAAACCTAGTTCCCATCATACTGACAAGCAAATGTGATTATGGACGGTCCAAGTCCAAGAAAAGGTGCATGAAAAGAAGAAGGCATATAGAAACCGGGTTTCATAAAAGATTCCAGAGAACAGGGAAAGATATCATAGCCAAACGTGAGGCTGAGAAAGCTGTCGCTGAAGCTAGGTGCAACACTGGATTCAAAGTAAGGAGAGAAAACTATCTTGCAGCTGGCCAAAGCTAGAACAAAGTCTGCACAGAATATGGAGCACTGTGTGTGCATAAAATGTAAAGATAGTCAGCGATTACAAGGCAAACAGGACATCCTCAAACGTTGGCAACAACACTTTGAAGAGATTTCCAACACTGAGTTCCCACATCCTCCTATTCCAGAAAGTAATCAAACAGCAAGTTTTATCTCACACATCACACCCGTCGCCAATGTCATCAGGAGTATGAAAAACTGAAAAGCGCGAGGACCTGATGATCTTCTGGCAGGCTTCTGGAAATTCCAGGAATTAAAAGAACCCGCGATCACTTGGCTGACCAACTTTTTCAAGGCCATAGTTGACTCTGGTTCTGTTCCCAGGGATTGGGCTACAAGCATCACTGTGCCTATCTTTACGCAAAAAGGTGACTCAGCAGAATGTGCAAATTACCGTCCCATTCGCCTCCTGTCGCACATAATAAAGATTTTTGAGAGAATCCTCGATTGACGACTGCGTGACACTGTCAGCATTAGTACCAACCAGTGCGGGTTCGTCAAGGATGCTGGAACAACTGACGCCATCTTTGCTGCCAGAATGCTCACTGAAAAGCATAGAGAGAAACAATGGCCACTGCATATTGCCTCCCTTGATCTTGAACAGACTTCCGACCGTGTTCCACTTTGTGTCATCTGGTACGCACTTCGTGACCATGGTGTACCAGAAATGCTTATCAGGTGGATCAAGATGCTTTACACGAACACTACAAGTCATGTATGTTGCACTGTTGGCATCACAGACAGCTTCCCAGTTCCGCATTGTCCCCATTGCTCTTTATTCTCGTCATGGACACAATCACACGGGACCTGCAGAGGAGTGTCTCTTGGACTCTCTTATATGCAGATGATGTCACGTTTGCTGATACCACCAGAACTGGATTGCAGCATCAAAATGAAGATTCGAACAGCTGTCTCTCACAATACGGTCTTAGACTGAACAAAAAGAAGACCAAATACCTGGAAACCATCCCAAGCAACGACTAAATTCAAACTGATGGAGAAACCTTAACGAAGACTGTAAGCTTCAGGTATCTACGATCTCTCCTACAGAATGATGGTGGGATACGCGATGAAGTGCGAAGTAGGATAAATGCAGCATGGATGACATGGAGGGAAGTTGCTGGCATACTCTGTAACAGAAGGATGCTACTACATCTGAAGTCCAAAATATACTGCATGGTAGAATGTCCTGTTGCTTTATACGGTGTTGAAAGTCAAACAGCTGACAAAGCTAAAGAGCACCAATTACACACCATCGAAATGTGCATACTCCGTTGGTCGATGGGCATGACTCCTGCATCATGTCAAAAACAACACCGCCCACTAGCAAATGGGCATTGCACCCATCCTGAGAAGGCACGGGATAAACTTCTCCAATGGTATGGTCACGTCCTGCGTGCTGCACCTGGAACAGTTGCCAATTTCACCCACTCCTTTGAAATTAATGGGCAACGACCACACGGACGTCCAAAGTAGCCCTGGCATGACACAGTGAATGCTGATATGAAGACTCTGGACTTAAGACCACATGATGCCATGCAAAATGGCGAGCCAAGATTAAAACAGTAGACTTTGCATTAAAGGGAAAGTGCTAGGAAGAAGAAGACTGGTTTCGTATTCTTAAATGATATTAAGAGACACATGAAACATTGTGATATGTTTATCCATGGGAGTACAGTAAAACCTTGTTAAGACGCTTTTGCACGGAACACAGAAAGAGAACATGTTAAACCATTTATAAAGATGAAATGATAGTAATAAAAGGTGAAAAAAAGAAAAGAAAAAAAAAACAGAAAAAAAACCTTTTCACTGGGGCTTATTAAATAACAATAGTATTGAAAGGCGTTTAAAACACCAGATAACAAATATGAATGCATTTGCACTGGGACCCATAAAAGTGTCAACATATTGCAGACCACATTCTTTCCAACACAAATATTAGCTGAAGTGTTGTATTTCAGACCAGTGCACAGTGAGCCAGGAATCATATCTAGCTGGACAAGAGTCGTTTTGGGAAGTTAATTGAAACAATATTTCATCCTATGCATTTCGCCTACCACTGTCGGAACTACACTAGCCTGAGTTTGTTTCGACTCTCATGGTCATAAATCAAGGTTAAGAAACACTGAAGTTGCAATGCATCAGCCACTTCCGATAGCACACCCCTTGATGCATTAGTCGACAAGGGGCTCTCTTTGTGATAACACGGTAAAGAAGAAACGCATTAGTTTAATCTTGGTAATAGGTTGTCACAATGGGTAAACACGTATATTTTTTTAATGTCTATAGTAATTATCGGAATTATATTTGTTGCATTATACAGTCAATTGTGACCAATGAAAAACTAATGACCTCTTTCAAATTCATTAAATTCCTGTAGACTTATGAAAAAAACTTGTAAGAATTCAGCCCTATTCATGACCACAACATATAGCCTATAGTGTGTTCAATTTCCATCCTTAAAATGTTGTGCATATTTGCACCTTTTTGATAAATATTATATTGTTTACAGAACTAATTCCACAAGACGGGAACTGAAGCATTATATGATTTTGGTGTGCACAAATAAGACCTCGATAACTCTTCTAAGGACTATTAAAAAAATCTAAGTGCTTATAAATGTCATTTTGGTATAAAATGGATGCAGTGTGGTAGAAAGATCATTTTCTTGCCAAATACAGTGCATGGCTAGATGGAGAAGTACAATTATTTAATAAAGATGAGGGACTTGCAACAGAGAAAACCTTCAAGAATGGGAAGACCAAGGAAGCATTTTACTGAAAGTGGAAATAAAACTCTGACATATCCAGCCTTTAGTAGAAGAGAAATCTCCTGAAAAACTTGTGTAGGCTGCGGAGGTAGCATTTAGACCCACTGGTAAAAGGGATGCTGTAGGGATTCTTAAGGATAATGTGGAATCACCACCACAAAGTGCTACGAGGAATAAGAGAGCTTTTAAATCACCATCAGTGCCTCCCATGCATTGTAGCGCAGAAGAAGTTTTTGGATTTCTGATAAATAATGAGTTTTCAAAGAAACAGTATGTCAACATACGAGTTGAGTCAAAAGCACAGAACAGCGACATTTATCCAACCTATAATGTTGTGAGAGAAACGAAACTGAAGTGCTACCCTCCAAAGGCAGCTCTCAAGGTGACAGATCTCTGCTGAAGTAACATTGCAGGCTTTTGTAGACCACACAATTCACCGACTTGTAAGTGTGCAAGCTGATGTTAAACAATGTATTAAAGACAATGATATGGTAAAAGCAGTGTTCAAGTGGAGCTGTGATGGTAGTAGTAATCGAAGTGTTTACAAACAAAAATTCCAGTCAGAAAATACAGAGTTAAGAGACTCAGATATACTTGTTATTTCTTTGGTGCCTTTACCACATTCTGTTTCGAATGGGGGACAAAAGTAATAGGGTTCTATGGCAAAATCCTCATCCTTCCTCTCCAAAATGTTGTCATCCAACATATGTAAGAGAGAAATTTGTTGTATTGAGGAACAAATATGATCTTTGATTCCCACTAAAGTTGTTGCTGAAGGCGTGAATATTAAGGTAATTACTGACTTCGTCCTGACTATGGTTGATGGTAAAGTCTGAAATTCTTTGAGTGAAATGCCAGCACGAAATGTTATGTATGTGGAGCTACACCTAAAAACATGAATGATATTCAATTAAGATCAAAAAGAGAGAATATCAGCCATTTTGCATTTGGGTTTTCACCCATGCATGCATGCATTAGATTTTTTGAATCCTTCTGGATATTGCCTATCAACTTGATGTAAAAGCATGGCGGATTAGAAAACCCAACGACAAAGTCAAAGCTGCTATGTGGAAGCAGCAGATAGTAGCACGATTTC
The DNA here is from genome assembly GCF_040414725.1 of Anabrus simplex. Classification (NCBI taxonomy): domain Eukaryota; kingdom Metazoa; phylum Arthropoda; class Insecta; order Orthoptera; family Tettigoniidae; genus Anabrus; species Anabrus simplex. The sequence goes on along the minus strand of NC_090270.1, from coordinate 202,443,796 downwards.
ACTCTGAAATGGGTCAATGATTTCTAGGAACAGTGAGTAAAAATAGACATATTGTGTTACTATAAAACCGAGACTATTTTCGAATCAAAAGAGTATATATAAGAGTACCAGTATATCTTACGTCTAACAATAAAATCAAGAAGTAAGTATAAATAACCACCTAATCGATACTTTATTAATGCCTCAGGTAAAATTGAATAAAATTAAAACTTACAGGACATGTTTCGACCACTTAGTGGTCCTCTTCAGCTGTATAAATAAAGAACTGAAAAGAAAAACATTGACAATAAGCACAAATAAAAGTTCTTTGGAGACTCCTTTGATAAAAATGGAGGTCATCAGAATAGGTCATCTTGCCTCTCGTTCTTGTTTGAAAAAGATGTTTATTCTGCGCTGTCTAGAGGGTCTGTCTTTGAGCGCGACCTGGTGAAGTAACGATGTGATACAGTTTGACAGTTCATGGAAAGCTCTGGAGAGAAGGGAAGTAGAGTTTTATCGTCATCTAAAATAACATGTGAGGGAGGATGGAGATTGGGCTGTGCTTCTGCGATGTCGTGTTTGATTATATCTCTTGTTCGTCTAGTCTGTTTCATGTCTACCCATTCTAAGTATTTGCTAATATTCTCATATAAGATGTTTTTATGCTCGTTGTTTTCGTTGAGATTTTCTTCACCGTTTTGCAATTTATCAAGAACGATGTGGATGTTTTGCAGGTTGTTCATAAGATTACCTTTATTAATCATACAGATAATTTGAAGGTCCTGTTTTATATTGGTGAATTTGTGGTTGGACTCTTTCATATGGGATCCCATGTCAGAGAATCTTTTGTATCTTTCAGCATTGACGTGTTCTTGATATCTAATTGAGAAGTTCCTTCCAGATTGTCCCACGTAAGTTTTTTTACATTGAGCACAAGTCAGCTTATAAATACCCGATTCCTGGAATTCGTCATCTTTAAGTTTATTAGCTTTATTATGACTAAAGAATCTATGTTTCGTGTTGTTGTTTGTAGAGAAGGCTACCTTGGTATTGTGTTTCTTGAATAAGTTGGTGATTTCGTAAATCTTTGGGTTATTAGAGGTGAATTTTACATATCCTTTTTCTTTTTCTGAATGCTGTTTAAGTTTAATTTGTTGTTGGTATTTGCATTTAGTGATGATTTTATTGATGAATTTCAAACTGAAACCATTATGTAGAGCCTGTTGACGAATGAAAGAAAGTTCCTTTTTTCTGTCTGTTTCTGTTAGCGGAATTTCAAAGGCTCTGTTGACGAAACTATAATAAGCTGATTTCTTTTGCGAGATGGGATGTAAAGAATCACTTTTGATTGTAGTCGGGGTAAAAGTGGGTTTCCTGTATATTTTAAATTGGAAATGGTTGTCTTTACGAATTGTTTGGATATCCAGAAAATTGAGTATGCCTTTCTCTTCTTCTTCAGCTGTAAATTTTATGTTTGGGTCTAAATTATTCAAAGTATTAAGGATACTGTGACTATCATTTATTTCCTTGTTAATTATGGCATAGGTATCATCAACATATCGAAGCCAGAGATCGAGTCCTTTAATGTGACCTACTATCTGAGTGTGTTCCAAAAAATCGAGGTAAATGTTAGCTAAAATTCCAGAAGCTGGCGCTCCCATTGGAAGTCCATCTTGCTGATATATTTTATTATTAAAAGAGAAGAAATTGTGGTTCAAAACGAATTCCAAGATAGTAATGAAGTTTTCTATTTCAGGTATACTGATACGTTTGTGAATTAATAAATTCGTCTTTATAATCTCAATGGTGTTCCTAATAGGAATGTTCGTGTACATGTCCTTGATGTCGAAGGAACTTGTTACATTGAGATGAAGTTAACTTGAAATCAGCAAGATGGACTTCCAATGGGAGCGCCGGCTTCTGGAATTTTAGCTAACATTTACCTCGATTTTTTGGAACACACTCAGATAGTAGGTCACATTAAAGGACTCGATCTCTGGCTTCGATATGTTGATGATACCTATGCCATAATTAACAAGGAAATAAATGATAGTCACAGTATCCTTAATACTTTGAATAATTTAGACCCAAACATAAAATTTACAGCTGAAGAAGAAGAGAAAGGCATACTCAATTTTCTGGATATCCAAACAATTCGTAAAGACAACCATTTCCAATTTAAAATATACAGGAAACCCACTTTTACCCCGACTACAATCAAAAGTGATTCTTTACATCCCATCTCGCAAAAGAAATCAGCTTATTATAGTTTCGTCAACAGAGCCTTTGAAATTCCGCTAACAGAAACAGACAGAAAAAAGGAACTTTCTTTCATTCGTCAACAGGCTCTACATAATGGTTTCAGTTTGAAATTCATCAATAAAATCATCACTAAATGCAAATACCAACAACAAATTAAACTTAAACAGCATTCAGAAAAAGAAAAAGGATATGTAAAATTCACCTTTAATAACCCGAAGATTTACGAAATCACCAACTTATTCAAGAAACACAATACCAAGGTAGCCTTCTCTACAAACAACAACACGAAACATAGATTCTTTAGCCATAATAAAGCTAATAAACTTAAAGATGACGAATTCCAGGAATCGGGTATTTATAAGCTGACTTGTGCTCAATGTAAAAAAACTTACGTGGGACAATCTGGAAGGAACTTCTCAATAAGATATCAAGAACACGTCAATGCTGAAAGATACAAAAGATTCTCTGACATGGGATCCCATATGAAAGAGTCCAACCACAAATTCACCAATATAAAACAGGACCTTCAAATTATCTGTATGATTAATAAAGGTAATCTTATGAACAACCTGCAAAACATCCACATCGTTCTTGATAAATTGCAAAACGGTGAAGAAAATCTCAACGAAAACAACGAGCATAAAAACATCTTATATGAGAATATTAGCAAATACTTAGAATGGGTAGACATGAAACAGACTAGACGAACAAGAGATATAATCAAACACGACATCGCAGAAGCACAGCCCAATCTCCATCCTCCCTCACATGTTATTTTAGATGACGATAAAACTCTACTTCCCTTCTCTCCAGAGCTTTCCATGAACTGTCAAACTGTATCACATCGTTACTTCACCAGGTCGCGCTCAAAGACAGACCCTCTAGACAGCGCAGAATAAACATCTTTTCCAAACAAGAACGAGAGGCAAGATGACCTATTCTGATGACCTCAATTTTTATCAAAGGAGTCTCCAAAGAACTTTTATTTGTGCTTATTGTCAATGTTTTTCTTTTCAGTTCTTTATTTATACAGCTGAAGAGGACCACTAAGTGGTCGAAACATGTCCTGTAAGTTTTAATTTTATTGAATTTTACCTGAGGCATTAATAAAGTATCGATTAGGTGGTTATTTATACTTACTTCTTGATTAAACATCGATACGGTCATGAAATGGACAACTTGTAATAACAATAAAATGTCAAACATAAAGCATTCCAGGTAAAATCTTTTATCCAGCTACATATATCGCCCACTGTGCAGTGGGTTACTAAACATTGTCTTTTGGTCACACTACTCGCCCAAAAATTATCTGGAGGTTAAACTCGGCAGTGAGCTAGAGAATGACTGACTGCCATCTTGAATGTGACAACACTTTGATTTGCTTCAAATCACACGAGTCGAAACTCAAAGGTTCAGGTTTCAACAGATGCACCACAGCTGAAAGATGTAAATACCTATCCACTTTCTGGATTTTAAATTTGTCTTCATCATTAAGGGATTTCACAACATTTTCAGTATCCACAACTGGGCTACCACAAGATGGGATTCGCTACCCTTCACTGTATCACTCAACATGGAACAAGAGACGCCATTGGACTTCTGAGGGTGATAGGAGGGAGGTACCTAGAGAAAAACAGGAAGGTTTATGCTGTATTTATTGACCTTGAGAAGGCTTTTGACTGTGTCAGATGGGACAAATTGATGACAATCCTGAAGAAACATGGAGTTGATTGGAGGGATAGAAGGCTAATAAAGAATTTGTATATAAACCAGAGAGCAAGAGTGAGAATAGGGGATGAGTTGAGTGAAGAAATTGAATTAGGAAGAGGTGTAAGACAGGGCTGCTCTTTATCACCGACACTGTTCAACATCTATCTCGAAGAAATTATCAATGAAAGTTTCAATGGAAATAGTGTGTGTTGGAGGTAGGAGAGTAGAATGTATAAGATTTGCAGATGATATGGTTGTGATGGGAGAAAGCGAACGTGAAATGATACAAATGTTAGATAAACTCAACATGAAACTAGAAGAATATGGAATGAGAATTAATAAGAAGAAGACCAAAAGTATGATAATTGGAGGAAAAGGTAGAAGTTGTCATATTAGTATAGGAGGAGAAGAAATAGAGCAAGTCAGTAACTTCAAGTATTTGGGAAGTATGATCAGAGATTATATGTATTGCACAACAGAAATTAAGAAAAGAATTGCCATAGCAAAAGAAGGCTTTAGGAAAAAATCAAAATTATTTTGTGGACCATTAAACAAAGATTTGAGGAAAAGACTTGCTAAGTGTTACATTTGGAGCATAGCGCTGTATGGCGCAGAGACTTGGACATTGAGAAAGAAAGATGAGAGAAGATTGGAGGCACTAGAGATGTGGGTATGGAGGAGAATAGAACGAGTGAAATGGGAAGGCCGGGTAAGGAATGAGGAGGTATTACGAAGAGTTGGAGAAGAACGAAGTATGTTACAAACCATTAGAAGGAGAAAAATGAACTGGATCGGACATTGTTTGAGGACGGACTGTTTACTGAAAGAAGGAATAGAAGGAATGGTGAAAGGCAAACGAGGAAGAGGAAGGAAAAAATATCAAATGTTGGACAATATCCAAGGAAATAAATATTCGGACATGAAAAACTTGGCGCAGGACAGGCAACAGTGGAAGAGGTTCATCCCATGACAAGACCTGCCATAAGGCAGACCACCTAGATAGATGGATAATGAAATGCAAAATACAAGCACAAACAAGCTTACTGGGTTATTCAGCAACATTGCTGAAAACCAACAAGCAAAACTACACTCTACTGAGGCTAAACGGCTTACTCCCTAAAGGTGTAATTTATTCCTGTAAAGTTCAGAATTCAAGGCCATTTCCTGTTTTGGCACAAATTTTCTCTACTCGTCTCCTGTGGCGATGGCTGTTATTTGTTTTGGAAATCAGGTTCCTTTCACAAGGGATGAAGAAGTACAGTTTCAAATCAAGCGGTAAAAGCGAAAATTTGTGATGCGTTAAGAAAGGTAATTTTTATATATAGTAAATTTAATACGACATGAATCGGGACTTCAAATTTACGACGTGCTAAGTGAAGAAATATTTTAATGAGAAATGCACTAACCAGGTATCACTGAATTAACATTGGGGATAGACACCAACTTTTTTTTTTTTTTTAATGGAAATATAGTGATTTCTAACACTAGCAGAAAGTTTATACTACTATGACTTTTTCAGGTATGTAATTGAATCATACACAGTACAATTACTTTTTCAAATATCAATAATACTTCACTTGGCATTTGTAGTGGCCGAGAACGGGTATAGGTCTTGCCAGAGACTGGTATGACTGGCACAAGCTGTTCCCTTGTTGTGATCCCAGCCAAACCACTGATACTCTACAGTACATACAACCATGTCTCTTAAATACAATGTGAGAGGTCTCTTAAGTTTACAATGTGACAGATGAACTAAATAATTGATAGGGAGGTTCATGTTTTTAAAAGATATAACATTCGTTTGTTACAATGGCACATAACTGCAGATGTATTGTCTGTTTTGAGAATACAGTGAAAGTGAATTGAAAAATAAAAATAATGCAGCAAAATTGAAGACCTCCTTTTAGAAAAGCAAATGAATCATATCCAGCTCCTGCTGGGTCAGGGAATTTATAGCACTTCTCCACCTCCCTCTCCCCTTCTATCATTTATCTCAGTCCAGGTTTCTTCTTCTTGCACTTCTCTTTACTGAATAGATCCACCTTGTTCTAGGTCTCTCTCTCCCCCCTTCAACTTTATCTCCATCATCTGTCTTGGTGTTCTTTACTCCTCCATCCTCTTTACATGTCCAAACCATCTTCATTTATTCCCATCAATTCTGTCAATTAGATTTTCTATTCTGACTTCCTTTCTAACACCTCTGTTTTCCATTCTGTCTTTCCTATCAAACATCTTAGGTATTTCATTTTGCTGGCTTCAATTCTACTCTCCTCCCTACTTGTCACTGTCCAGGTCCCACTTGTCATTTTTGTTCTTTACTCAACAACTCTTCGTTATGTACTATATATACTATATATGTTGAAAGATTATTGTGGTGGAGAAGATTAAAATATTTATTATATTATTGGTTACTATGCTATTTAACTTAAACATTTTTTCATTCATTTTAAACAAAAAAAATCCATTTAAGACATTAAGAATGGATATTATTAATGGATAATTTACCTTGGAGAATGTCCTTCTCTCTTCTCATGACCAAGGACACCATGGAAAACAACAGGGCAGCCTTTCTTATTAGATTTCTTCTTCCCAAAGAGAGCATGCTCCAACAATGTATCATTCTTAACACCATCAGGACACCAATACTGGAACATTTAATTTAGGTTTAAAATAAAGAATTATAGAGGAGTCCAATTAATTTGCAATTTGTAGTGGATGGTCAAATAATAAATTAAATGATCACAAACTTTTCTACCACCACCATCACCAACCAACCATCACTGATCTGCATTTATGACTTGCCCAGGTGGCCAATTCACTAGCAATTGTTTCCCTAGTCTTTTCTTAAATGATTTCAAGGAAACTGGAAATTCCTCTTGATAAATCATTCCAATCCCTAATTTCTCTTCCTATAAAATAATATTTGTCCCAATTGGTCTCCTCGAATTCCATCTTCACATTATAATCTTTCCTACTTTTAAAAGCTCACTCAAGCGTATTAGTTTAACTCAAGCTTATTCATCTACTGGTGTCATAACACACCATTGCTACACTGACAGTTCACAACATACTGCTTAGTTGAGCAGCTCTTCTGCTTACTCCCTAGTCTTCTCAAACCAAAGCCTGAAACAATGACACCACTCTTGTTGGAAATAACCCAGAAAAAACTAGTGCTGCTTTCCTTTGGACCTTTTCCAGTTTTTGTATCGAGTAATCCCGGTATGGTTCCTGTAAACTGGAACCATATTCCAATTAAGGTCTTATCAAAGACTTACACACCCTCTCACTTATATCCTTACTACAACCCCTACCTAACCTCATAACCATGAAAAGGTATCTGTAACCTTTATTTACAATCTCAATAATGTATTACCCCGACGAATATCTTCCCTAATATTAACTATTAACAATTCAGTATTTACAGTGGTCCCCGTAAGGCACTTTCACCTCATCAACTTACTAATGAAAACTTGGTAGAACTTGCAATCAGACTGTTAATCCCATTTACCATTATACCACTGTTGCTGGCCATCTCACAACATTGTCAAAGTCTTTTTGTAGTTACTCATAATCCTGCAACTTATTTACTATGCCATACAGTACATCATCACTGTACAAAGCCTTATCCGTGATTCCAGATCCTTACTCCTATCATTTATATATATAGTATATAAGAAAACACAGAGGTTCAATAACACTCCCTTGCCCAGACCCCCCTCTTAATCATTAGAGGATCAGATAATACTTTACCTCCTCTAATTCTCAGAGTTCTATATTCTAGAAATTTAGCCACCCATTCTGTCACTCTTGTCTATTCCAATAGCCTTCATTTTTTCAGTAGTCTCCCACAATCTAGTCTATCAAAAGCCTGGATAGGTGCATAGCAATACAGTCCATTTAACACGCTGAATCTAAAACTTTTGCTATTTCTTGCTGGAATCCTACAAATTGAGCCTCATAGGTATAATTTTCCCTGAACCTGAACTACCTTCTATCAAACCTTATAGCAATTTTGCAAATGTGAAATATAATCAGAAAGAATGCTTTCCCAGACTTACATGCAACATGTCAACCTGACTGGCTCATAATCATCAGCTTCATGTTTATCATCCTTTCCTTTGTACACTGGGGCCAGTATAACAACTCCGATTCATTTGGTATAGTTCCTTCATCCAAATATAATAATCAAATACATACTTCAGTTATATTATATCCTAACCCATAGCTTAAGGTATATACCCAGAAATCTAATCAATCCTGTCTGCTTTTCTAGCTTTCAACTTGTGCATCTTCTAGTAAGTCTTATCACAACAAATTTCAGTACTTCAACAGTATTAAGTTGTTCTTCCTGGCAGTACATGTGCAGTTTTTTTTTTTTTTTCTCTCCAGTAGTTGAAAGTAACACTAATACAACAAATGTTTTTGGCAATGCAAGGATGGAAAAGGGATAGGATTGGGAAGATATCAGCCATGGCCTTAATTAAGGTGCAGCCTAAGCATTTGAGAAGTGTAAAATGACAAACCATGGAAAACCACCTTCAGGGCTGCTGGTCGTGGGATTTGAACCCATCATCTTCTGAATTAAAGTTCCCAGCTATGCAACACTAACTATGCGATTAACTTGCTTGGTAGAATACGTGCCCAAAGTGTGGGGTCTCCTGATCAGCTCTTCTGATCCGTAAACAATACTTCATCCATTTCTGTATATGGACTATTGGGATGTCTTTCTTCCTAATGTCATTCTCAGCTTTTGCCACCACACTGTTTAAGGGCATTATAAACCTCTTTGATGCTATAATGGCATAGGCTTTCTGTAGAAAGCTAAGAATAACAGCCGAGAGGATTTGTCGTGCTGAGCAGCGGTCACTTGGTAGACCAAGGCCCTTCAGGGCTGTAGTGCCATGGAATTAGGTTTGTTTTTAATAGGCTTCCTGTACAGGATGGCCTTCTTCAAATCGTTTCACATGTCCATAACAGCGGTGGATGCAGTGCTTGAAACTGTTGCTGATTTTTGCATCGGTGGTAATGACACAACCAAGATACTTGGATTTGTCAGTCATTATCAGTGTTTTGCCAGCTAGGAAGACAGTTGTGGGGACCAAGTAGCTCTGGCTCTGTGAAACTGCAGCACATGTATTTTATCGTCTTACGATTGATCCCGAGTCAATTCCTCTCCAGCGATGATCTTCATTGTACTGAGGCTGTCTCAACCTCTTTACACATTTCTCTCACAAGAACTATAGCAGCTGCGTATAGCAGAGTCTGTGGTCTTGAGTCTGCAAACTTCCTCTTTATTAACACACACAAACCCATTACTCTTACCCTTTCTTACAATTCATCCAAAATAGATTTTGCAAAACACTTGCAATTCCATAATTTTCCACATATTTTCTGGTTCCAGCTCATTCTTCCTCAATTTAAATATATACTAAAAAAATTACCTTTCATAATCACAATAAGGGAGATAAAAAAATTAGAAATTTAAAATCAGGCAATATTATTATCAGAAATTTGAAGGACTTCACAAATTTTTCTGAACATCTTAGGTCCACCTTTTCTCCGTCAATGTGCACACTGCACAGCATTGACACTATCAACATGGTTTATCACCTAACAATTAAAGAGGGTCTTCTACATGTTGTGTGTTTTACCAAAATCCAAACAATTAAAAAACTGTATTCACCACAAGATATTATAAATATGCTCGTAACACTGAAATATGTACGAACATCCAAAATATGCACATATATGCATGAGCAAACATACTTCAATCATCTTAATTTAATACGAGGCATATATCTTAAAACTATTAAGCAGGGTGGCTCTAATTCTGCACCTGTGAATTTCTTTCCTTTAATAACGCTGGCTTGTTGAACTGATAGCATTTATAAAAATATCTGCACAAAGAGTGAAATACATAGTTATAAATAAAATCTGAGAGGAACAATAACTCAACAGATGTTATTCCACTGTAACTCACTGGTGCCTACTTAAAAATCAGTTTCTTATGTTCAGAGGCACCTGTTTTTAGCATAGTGCAAAATTTCAAAATTATACACATTTGGTTCAAAATACAAAACTATATACCTTTAAGCAAAACCATGAAATAATCAACAACATTATGTGGAATAACTCTTTGATCCAAGAAGCATAATAAAAAGTGATTTAGAAAGTCTCATCTAATAAAGCAAATTCCCATCCTTTGAGAACTTTCAACATTAGAATATCTTGAACATACACAGTGTTTAGGAATCTAGTTGGTAGTTCATGTAGAGCAGGTAAAGATATTGATGTGATCGCCATTCTTCTTTCCCTGAAATCAGAATACGGGCATTTTGGGGAAGCTGCAGTGAAGGCTTTATGGATCCCAGTCATTAAGGCAGATTATCGTAAGGAATAGTACCGTAACTTCAGCTGAAATTTCTCCGGTATTTCGTATATATATCCATCCAAACTATCGCGAAGGTAATAATTTACTACATTAAAAAACACGATACGCCTGTAAACTTCCATTTAAAAAGTAGTTAAAAAAATTACATGGTAATAGTTAACAGTCGTATTGTTATTGATTATTGTCGCTCCTCATATTCAAATATTGCATTGTTGGCTACAGTCGTGAACAAAGGGAGTAGTGTAGTCAAGTAAATATAAATAAAAATCAGGTGACCTTGTATTCCAATCATTTGTACTTCTGAGTAGGTAGTTAAAGAATCTGTAATTTATATTTTGCTCCCTCGATCTTTCAGTATTTATGAGCGGTTAGCTAATAATAATAAAGTTCATATATCCCAGTAATTGGAGTTCAAGTCCCTGAAGTAGTAGGAGTAGTTTTGATAGAAATATTTGAGAAATTATTGTAGACAACCTAGTATTTTTCAGTAGGCCTAATTAAGGACACTTTTATTCTCCGTCCCATGGAGTAGGGAAAATAATAGTAATCCACCAGCTGTAATAATCACATAACCACATTTCAGTAGAATTGTAGTGAAGATAAGGTATAATATATTAGATAGTATCTAGCCAGTTATATTTGTGTTTTTCTTCGTGTACGGCAATCCTTTTGCTACTTAAGCATTTAAATAAACTCAGTGTAGTGTACCGGTAGTGTTGATACATTGTAGTATAGATACAGTACATTTAGATATTGCCGTATCCTGCCTGCTATATTCGTGTGTTATCTTTCGTGTGTATTAGACCGTAATACTAATAACAATTTGTCGAAGCATTTAGCTTCGTTGGTAATCTTTGAGTACAGTAGTTCTTGCAAATTTCATTTCTGTTTGTGCTTAGTAGTGACATACGGTACCGGTATTGTAATTAGGATATGTCTGAAAGTAGTTTAAAAATTACTGTAGTGTACTGTACAGTAATATACGAGTAATATCCTATTAGAATTGAGTGTGCTTATTTTATTATTATAAAATATTTGTGTAGTACTGGAGTAGTAGAGGGATCTGTAGAAACTCGTACTAAAATACTGTTGTTGTAATTAGGATAGGCTTAATTGCAGTTTGGAATTGTGTAGTTCTTGTGTATTACTTTCGATATTCAGTAATTAACAGAAGTTTTTATCCTGTTAGGGGTTGTAGGATAAAAAATAGAGCACGACTAAGTAGTATTGTAGTGTAGTCGTATATTGATTACCTTATTGTGTCATCTTTGAGTACTATCCCAGACAATATATCCTTTCCGCTCATTTATTTTTTGCAAATAAGTTATTTTATTTTTAATTTCATTTTTTCCGTAAAGAATGGCTAAGGAGCGCGAGTGTACGAACTGTGGGTGTTGCGAGGCATTGAGGGGTATGAGGGAGGAGTTGGAAAGTTTGAGAGAGATAATTAGGATTCTCACAGAAGGCAGGAAGGAAGATAGGACTCCCTCAAACAATGTACAGGTTACAGTAGGTGTACAAGAGGGAGGTGATGGAAAGGGGGAAGTTGTAGAAGACAGGTGGTCTAATGTTCTAAGGGGAAGGAGATTGCAGGCTAAGGGCTCTATTCAGGATCAGAATTCAGGACAGGTGTCTGTGCGAAATTGGTACGAGTCACTCCAGGTAGAACAACAGAGGGAAGATGAGGGACAGGGAACTGTTGGTGAGATGTGTGGAAGTAGGAGGAAGGGAAAAGATAGGAAAGGGAAATGTAGAGTAGTGAAACGACAGGTGGAGCAGGGTCATGGAGAAAAGGGAGGAGGAAGTAGCTTCTGCAGCTATCAGGAAAGACAGGGCTAACCAGGAGGGGAGGGGATCAAATGCGGTGGGTAGGGTTGAGGCTCTGGTCATGGGGGATTCCATCGTTAGACACGTGGGGGAAGTGTGTGGAGGAAAGGGAACCAGGGTAGTATGTTATCCAGGAATTAGGTTGAGGCAGATGTTGAGGAAAGTAGAAGAGAGGGAGGAGGGGAAGGAGAAGGTGGTAGTGTTTCACGTTGGTACCAACAACGTAAGGCAAGCTGATATAAGTACCAACATAGTTGGAGATGTGTGGGATCTGGTAAATGCAGCACGGGTGAAGTTTAAGAAAGCGGAGATTGTTATTAGTGGAATACTGTGTAGGAGGGATACTGACTGGAGGGTGATTGGGGATTTAAATGAGACTATGGAGTGGGTATGTGGGAAACTGGGAGTGAAATTTCTAGATCCTAATGGGTGGGTAGGAGATAGGGATCTGCGCTCAGATGGCCTTCATTTAAACCGCAGTGGTATGTATAAGTTAGGAAATTTGTTTGGAAGGGTAATAGTGAGGTACATTCAGGGAAACGGGATGGCCTAGGGAGCGGTGATAAGGGAACAGGGAACTGGAGATCAAGTAGGGATGACATAAAATTGTTAGTGTTGAACTGTAGAAGTATTGTAAAGAAAGGAATAGAATTAAGTAATTTAATAGATATATATATATTTACCAGATATTGTAATAGGAGTTGAATCATGGCTGAGAAATGATATAATGGATGCAGAAAATTTCTCACCGCACTGGAGTGTTTATCGTAGAGATAGGATTGGAATGGTGGGAGGGGGAGTATCCATTCTGGTGAAAGAAGAATTTGTAAGCTACGAAAATGTTAAAGATGAGATACATGAAATTCTAGGTGAAAGGCTCATTTCTAAAGATAATAGGCAACTTGATATATTTGGAGTGTACAGATCGGGAAAGGGTAGCACTGACGCGGATTCGGAATTATTTGATAGGATAGTCAGTTATGTGGGAAACGACATGGAAAGAAATGTGATTGTAGCGGGAGATATGAATTTGCCAGATGTCAATTGGGAAGGAAATGCGAATGACAGGAAGCATGACCAAAAAATGACAAATAAGTTAATATGGGAAGGACAGTTGATTCAGAAAGTGATGGAACCAACCAGAGGGAAAAATATCCTGGATGTGGTGCTGATAAAACCAGATGAGCTCTATAGGGAAACTGAAGTAATAGATGGTATTAGTGATCATGAAGCTTTGTGGTAGTTAAAAATAAATGCAATAGAAAGGAAGGTCTTAAAAGTAGGACTATTAGGCAGTACCATATGGCTGATAAAGGAGGCATGAGGCAGTTTCTAAAAGGTAACTATGATCGGTGGGAAACGGTAAATAAAAATGTAAACAGACTCTGGGATGGGTTTAAAGAAATTGTTGAGGAATGTGAAAGCAGGTTTGTACCTTTAAGGGTGGTAAGGAATGGTAAAGATCCACCTTATTATAATAGAGAAATAAAGAGACTAAGAAGGAGGTGTAGACTGGAAAGAAATAGAGTTAGAAATGGCTGTGGAAGTAAGGAGAAATTGAAGGAACTTACTAGAAAATTGAATCTAGCAAAGAAGGCAGCTAAGGATAACATGATGGCAAGCATAATTGGCAGTCATACAAATTTTAGTGAAAAATGGAAGGGTATGTATAGGTATTTTAAGGCAGAAACAGGTTCCAAGAAGGACATTCCAGGAATAATTAATGAACATGTGGAGTGTGTATGTGAGGCTCTTCAAAAGGCAGAAGTATTCAGTCAGCAGTATGTAAAGATTGTTGGTTACAAGGATAATGTTGAGATAGAGGAGGAGACTAAGGCCAAAGAAGTAATAAAATTTACATATGATAACAATGACATTTACAGTAAGATACAAAAGTTGAAAACTAGAAAAGCGGCTGGAATTGATCAGATTTCTGGGGATATACTAAAGACAATGGGTTGGGATATAGTACCATATCTGAAGTACTTATTTGATTATTGTTTGGTCGGAGGAGCTATACCAGATGAATGGAGAGTTGCTATTGTAGCCCCTGTGTATAAAGGAAAGGGTGCTAGACATAAAGCTGAAAATTACAGGCCAGTAAGTTTGACATGCATTGTATGTAAGCTTTGGGAAGGCATTCTTTCTGATTATATTAGACATGTTTGTGAAATTAATAACTGGTTCGATAGAAGGCAGTTCGGTTTTAGGAAAGGTTATTCCACTGAAGCTCAACTTGTAGGATTCCAGCAAGATATAGCAGATATCTTGTATTCTGTAGGTCAAATGGACTGTATCGCGATTGACCTGTCTAAAGCATTTGATAGGGTGGATCATGGGAGACTACTGGCAAAAATGAGTGCAATTGGACTAGACAGTAGAGTGACCGAATGGGTTGCTATATTTCTAGAAAATAGATCTCAGAGAATTAGAGTAGGTGAAGCTTTATCTGACCCTGTAATAATTAAGAGGGGAATTCCTTAAGACAGTATTATCGAACCTTTATGTTTTCTTATATATATAAATGATATATGTAAAGGAGTGGAATCGGAGGTAAGACTTTTTGCGGATGTTGTTATTCTCTATACAGTGATAAATAAGTTACAAGATTGTGAGCAACTGCAACGTGACCTCGAAAATGTTGTGAGATAGTCAGCAGGCAATGGTATGTTGATAAACGGGGTTAAAAGTAGGTTGTGAGTTTCACAAATAGGAAAAGTCCTCTCAGTTTTAATTACTGCGTTGATGGGGTGAAAGTTCCTTTTGGGGATCATTTTAGGTATCTGGGTGTTAATATACGGAAAGATCTTCATTGGGGTAATCACATAAATGGGATTGTAAATAAAGGGTACAGATCTCTGCACATGGTTATGAGGGTATTTAGGGGTTGTAGTAAGGATGTAAAGGAGAGGGCATATAAGTCTCTGGTAAGACCCCAACTAAAGTATCGTTCCAGTGTACGGGACCCTCACCAGGATTACCTGATTCAAGAACTGGAAAAAATCCGAAGAAAAGCAGCTCGATTTGTTCTGGGTGATTTCCGACAAAAGGGTAGCGTTACAAAAATGTTGCAAAGTTTGGGTTGGGAAAAATTGAGAGAAAGAAGAAGAGCTGCTCGACTAAGTGGTATGTGATATACTAACAATTTGTTGGTTATTTTGATCCACCTTTTCAATACAAATTACAGTTTTATGTTGCTAAGTTGTAATGTTACAACACTAATTTACCGGGACATGTTTCGCTTTTATTCACAAGCATCATCAGCCTATACAATTGCCTCAAGGTTTGTCATATTTGGGTTGTTGTTACAAATTTCATTACAAGGAATGTAAATCTAATTTTAGTGATAACAATATTTAAAACAAGAATAATATACACATTAAAAATTATGACAATATGGTTTGCAATGTTAAAATGGATTAACTCTTAACTCTAAAACACATTGACGTCCAAAACACAGTTTTTACAATTTGAAAATTTGGCTAAAAATTGTTTGCAATGTTAAAATAAAATTGATTGAACTATAATTTGGCATTAAAATTTGAGTCATAAATATAAATATTGGATGTTAATATATAGGAGCCATAGTTTCTGAAGTGCGTTGGTTTCTAGAATACAGTAACATTTCAGTATTGAGAATTTTAGTTAAGAATTGTGCTCTCTAAATAATGTTATTTGAAAAGACTGTAATTTTGCATTATGCGTGGTTAGTCATGATGATAATCTAGAATTGAAGTCTTGAGTTTGTTGGAAAATGGCTTCTAGATTTGATAAGGCTTGTTGCTGAAGTTTGGCAATATGATCAGAGGAAGTATTGACATATTTAATTCTTGTTTGTAGCGACCAGACTCTCCGTTGGAAGTTGATTGTTTTGATGTAAGTTATGGTTAAAAGGGGCTTCAATCCAAATTTTGAGTACCGGTATCTGATTATGTTTCTTTCGATTTATGGAATGGAAGAAGCATCTGGAACAAATGGAAATGAACTTAAGTAATACTGTGTGTGTGTGTGTGTGTGTGTGTTGTGCTTATAATGTGAGTGTTGATGTTGCATTATCACTTACCCCTTTGTCTGCTGCTACAGAATCTTGTGGGCCTTATTGTGTTACTGTGACTATTGTCTGTTGTGGCTCTACTCCTTGTGTTGTACGTACGAAAGAGCTGTTGTGAAGGGCGGGTAGGGGGTTGAGGGGAAGAGATGTTGGGCGGGGCGTTTGCTATTGACGTGCTACGTGGTGGGGAATTCTTATCTGTTGTCGAGGTGGGGGTAGAGGACGATCCTGCAGGCGGGCCGTTAAGCTTTGGCATGTTATGTGGAGGGAGACTTTTTTGCGTTGCCGAAATGGTTTCAGTTGTGAGTGTATTTAGATTGAATATTTTACAGAATTTGTTTTTATCTGATTTGAGATTTCGTAATAATGTTGGCAACTGCTCTATTAACGGACTTTTTATTTCGACCGCGTCATTCAAGTTTTTTCCCTTATTAAAGTATTGATCCAAATAAATATATATGTTTTCAAATTTTGTCATTAGCTTCCCCTTTTCGATTCTTTTGATTATTGTAAGGTCTTTGTCTATTGATGTGTAATGATGGCCGGTTTCTTTCATATGATTACTCATGGCGGAGTATTTATTGTGTTTTAAGGCATTAAAGTGTTCCATGTATCTGGTTAGGAAACTGCGTCCAGTTTGGCCAACATATGAAGATTTGCACTGTGCGCATGTTAGTCTGTATATTCCGGAGCCTTGAAATTTGTTATTGTAGGCATTTACTGTGTTATGGTTAAAAAATAAGTTTTTGTTAGTGTTATATGTTTTAAAGGCTATTTGCAAATCTCTTTTTTTTTTTGAGTGGGTTTGCTATTTTGTGAATCTTTGAACTGGTGTAAGTGAAGGTTGCATATTTGGATTTTTTAGTCTTTTCCGGTGTGAGGTTTGTGGCTATTTTGAGCTTTACTTTGTTGATGATTCGATTTACTATGTCTGCTTTATATCCATTGGCTAGTGCAAGTTCTTTTATAAAATTTATTTCTTTTGTAAAATTCGCGAGTGATAAGGGTATTTTGTAGGCTCTGTAGACCATACTGAAAAAGGTTGCTTGTTTGTGGGGTTTGGGGTGGAGTGAGTCATTTCTTATTGTTATTGGCGTGCGTGTTGGTTTTCTGTATATCTGATAATCAAATTTGGATTTTAAGCGTGTTACAGTAACATCTAAATAATCTAGATAACATAGAACATAGCATTATAAAACCAAACATAGAAGGAATCTGTCTTTGGCTGAGATTTGTTGACGATACATTTGTAATAACAGACAACCGAAAAAATAACAGCGAAAAAATACTTGAATTTTTAAACAACATCGATAGATACGTAAAATTTACCAAAGAAGACGAAAAAAACAACTCACTGAATTATTTAGATGTTACTGTAACACGCTTAAAATCCAAATTTGATTATCAGATATACAGAAAACCAACATACACGCCAATAACAATAAGAAATGACTCACTCCACCCCAAATCCCACAAACAAGCAACCTTTTTCAGTATGGTCTACAGAGCCTACAAAATACCCTTATCACCCGCGAATTTTACAAAAGAAATAATTTTATAAAAGAACTAGCACTAGCCAATGGATATAAAGCAGACATAGTAAATCGAATCATCAACAAAGTAAAGCTCAAAATAGCCACAAACCTCACACCGGAAAAGACTAAAAAATCCAAATATGCAACCTTCACTTACACCAGTTCAAAGATTCACAAAATAGCAAACCCACTCAAAAAAAAAAAAGAGATATGCAAATAGCCTTTAAAACATATAACACTAACAAAAACTTATTTTTTAACCATAACACAGTAAATGCCTACAATAACAAATTTCAAGGCTCCGGAATATACAGACTAACATGCGCACAGTGCAAATCTTCATATGTTGGCCAAACTGGATGCAGTTTCCTAACCAGATACATGGAACACTTTAATGCCTTAAAACACAATAAATACTCCGCAATATATATATATTTCGTATGGCATGAGGATACATTGTTACAATTTGGTTATTAACTATATTTATACATTTGAGCTCATCAATATCTGCATTGCTGCTAAAGCTGAATGTCCAGTTTTTTTAGCCAACTCACAGCTTCATCACTGGCCTCGTGGATATCCTTTATTGTCCCACTGAATCTTCGGAGTGGGCACTCTGTGACGATATGTTGAACGGTCTGAGGCACATCAGAGCAGTCGCAATAAGGATCGCTGGTAATCTTCCACTTGTGTTTCCAGAAGTTGCATCTGCCATGTTGAGTTCTGATCCGATTAAGTGATGACCAGATTTTTCTGGTTAAGTTGAAACCAGGAGGTTGCATAACTGGATCCGAAATTAGACCTAATCTGTCAGGGTTTGAAGCTGCCCACCCATAGCGCCAGGCAGTGTTAGTATGAAATTCATCTTGGACTAGCCTCTTTCCTAGTAACCAAGAAGGTTTCCTAGATTTCAGCCTGAGATCTTCACGTAGGCAGTCTTGATGTATTGGTAGAAGAGGATTGTCACAGCATTTAACCCATTCTTTCTTCAGTGCCATTTGTCTTCGGAGATGAGGAGGTGGAATATTTGAAAGAACTGGTAACCACTCCAAAGGTGTGGATTGGATGGTTCCTGATATGAGTAATCATATGAAAGAAACCGGCCATCATTACACCTCAATAGACAAAGACCTTACAATAATCAAAAGAATCGAAAAGGGGAAGCTAATGACAGAATTCGAAAACATATATATTTATTTGGATCAATACTTTAATAAGGGAAAAAACTTGAATGACGCGGTCGAAATAAAAAGTCCGTTAATAGAGCAGTTGCCAACATTATTACGAAATCTCAAATCAGATAAAAGCAAATTCTTTAAAATATTCAATCTAAATACACTCACAACTGAAACCATTTCGGCAACGCAAAAAAGTCCCCTTCCACATAACACGCCAAAGCTTAACGGCCCGCCTGCAGGATCGTCCTCTACCCCCACCTCGACAACAGATAAGAATTCCCCACCACGTAGCACGTCAATAGCAAACGCCCCGCCCAACATCTCTTCCCCTCAACCCCCTACCCGCCCTTCACAACAGCTCTTTCATACGTACAACACAAGGAGTAGAGCCACAACAGACAATAGTCACAGTAACACAATAAGGCCCACAAGATTCTGTAGCAGCAGACAAAGGGGTAAGTGATAACGCAACATCAACACTCACATTATAAGCACAACACACACACACACACACACACACACAATATTACTTAAGTTCATTTCCATTTGTTCCAGATGCTTCTTCCATTCCATAAATCGAAAGAAACATAATCAGATACCGGTACTCAAAATTTGGATTGAAGCCCCTTTTAACCATAACTTACATCAAAACAATCAACTTCCAACGGAGAGTCTGGTCGCTACAAACAAGAATTAAATATGTCAATACTTCCTCTGATCATATTGCCAAACTTCAGCAGCAAGCCTTATCAAATCTAGAAGCCATTTTCCAACAAACTCAAGACTTCAATTCTAGATTATCATCATGAGTAATCACGCATAATGCAAAATTACAGTCTTTTCAAATAACATTATTTAGAGAGCACAATTCTTAACTAAAATTCTCAATACTGAAATGTTACTGTATTCTAGAAACCAACGCACTTCAGAAACTATGGCTCCTATATATTATCATCCAATATTTATATTTATGACTCAAATTTTAATGCCAAATTATAGTTGAATCAATTTTATTTTAACATTGCAAACAATTTTTAGCCAAATTTTCAAATTGTAAAAACTGTGTTTTGGACGTCAATGTGTTTTAGAATTAAGAGTTAATCCATTTTAACATTGCAAACCATATTGTCATAATTTTTAATGTGTATATTATTCTTGTTTTAAATATTGTTATCATTAAAATTAGATTTACATTCAATGTAATGAAATTTGTAACAACAACCCAAATATGACAAACCTTGAGACAACTGTATAGGCTGATGATGCTTGTGAATAAAAGTGAAACATGTCCCGGTAAATTAGTGTTGTAACATTACAACTTAGCAACACAAACTGTAATTTGTATTGAAAAGGTGGATCAAAATAACCAACAAATTGTTAGTATATCATAGCATAGTTCAATACGGGTCTAATAATGAGATTAGTTACATGTAAGTGGTATGTTCCGAGCTGTCAGCGGAGAGATGGCGTGGAATGACATTAGTAGACAAATAAGTTTGAGTGGTGTTTATAAAAGTAGGAAAGATCACAATATGAAGATAAAGTTGGAATTCAAGAGAACAAACTTTAGCAAATATTCATTTATAGGAAGGGGAGTTAGGGATTAGAATAACTTACCAAGGGAGACGTTCAATAAATTTCCAATTTCTTTGAAATCATTTAGGAAAAGGCTAGGAAAGCAACAGATAGGGAATCTGCCACCTGGGTGACTGCCCTAAATGCAGATCAGTATTTTCGTTCATTTCATTCATTCATTAATGTTGATAGTGAGAGGTCATTTTCAATGTACTGTAATACAATGTCTGACAGGAGAACAGCTCTGACTCCCAGTGGTATGGAACTCATGGTATCTGCCCTTTTCAGACTGATGTGTAAATCATGCATGTAGGCTAGGCCCTACTCGTTAAAGTGGCAAGATAATTCTTTTTAGCACAAGCATAACTCTTGTGTTTCTTGTGCCTATATATATACAAATAAAATATGAGACCAATTGCATGGAAAAGCACCTAGTCGGATTTTTCATTTCTGAGCTGTTGGTTTGAGATGTTTGTAGCTTTAAAACTAGCATAAGATACAAAGCATTTAAAAGGAGTTCAAGCTTCTAGGAGTAATACTTCAAAAGATATTAATTATTGACTTTTGTTATTACCGGTAAGAAAAGTGTCATTTTAATTTCCATTTCCCCTTGTCCAGCTCCTGCCAGGTCGGGGTGTTGATGGCACTTCTCCACCGTTGACTCTCCTTCCACAACTCCTCTTCAGTAACAAAAGCGTATTTTGAGAAAAATGCAAAAACAGCCTTCATTAATTTTCTTACCAACTGTACAATGTTTCCATGACATCGAGTGGCGAACACTTGAACTGTTGTGTAAGTTACTTTGCTAAGAAGACTCATAGATAGTGCAAGAAGTCAAAAAATAGAAATTAAATTTTTATACCACAGACACTTTTGTTTTGCTCTGCGTTAAAATTTCATAGCCAAATTTCGGTCCATTTCCATGCAACGGGTCACATATGCAGTATATGCAGTTTACTGCAAAGATGTTAACAACTATCTTTTGGTTTAGTTGTCGTTGCTGAAAAGTGGAAATGCATTTTAGAAAAATTATTGATTAAAAAAAAAAAGTGATAAACATGCCAAAATAACTTTTTAAATGACTAAATTAGGCAATTTTATTTAATACAAACAGGTGCCTCTACCTATATATACAGTAGAGTCTCGTTAGTCCAAACTAATTGGGACGGGAGTCTGTTCGGATTACAAAATTTTCGGATTAACCGGAAAACATTTTCTAATAATAATGTTATTGTTTTTACATCCCGCTCACTACTTTTACGGTTTCCAGAGATGCCTAGGTGCCAGGATTTTCTCCTGCAGGAGTTCTTTTACGTGCCAGAAAATCTACTTACATGAGGCTGGCGTATTTGAGCCCCTTCAAATACCACCGGACTGAGCCAGGATCGAACGTGCCAAGTTGGGGTCAGAAGGCCAGCTCCTAGAACGTCTGAGGAAAATAGTGTCTACAATACAGTACAGCACATACTGTAATTTGAAATGTCCATTCTTTAGCAGTTACATTAATAAAATACTGTATAAAATTACACTAGGGTAGTTAAGAACCCGTAGAGGAGAAAATGACAATGAAAATAACATGCAAGTGGATGGAAGCTGACTCATCAATTTACAAACAGGCCAAGAAATTGTAGCTATCGTGGAGAAAGAATCTGGAGTTGATGAGGAACAGAGTGACGATGAAGAAGACCACAATGAACAACTAGTGTCAAATTCAGATGCCGCGGCCGCCTTAGAACTTGCCATACGCTACGTCGAGCAACGCTTCGCTGCTACGCCCACCGATGTGATGTTTATGAGACGCTGGTTTAACACTGCATCTTCGAGTAGGTCCCAATCACTACGGCACAAGAAACTAACAGACTTTGTAAATATAAATGACCAGTGATTGATGGTTTATGATGTGTAATTACGTTTACATTAAGTTATTCTAGTAAAATATGACTAATAAAATGCAAGTAAATCTTCATTCTATAATATGTTCTTTCATTTAAATAAGGAGAATTTTTTAAAAACTGAATATTTCAGTTTGGATTAACTGGACTTTCGGATTAACGGGACTCTAGGGATAGGAAAGGCAAAGGAGTGTGAAAGAAGTGGCCGTGGCCTTTATTAAGATACAGCTCCAACATTTACCTGGTGTGAAATTGGAAAACCATGGATAAACATCTTCAGGGCTGCCAACCGTGGGGTTCGAACCCACTATCTCCTGGATGAAAGTTCACAGCTGCGCGCCCCTAACTGCACGTCCAACTCGCTAAGGGCAGAGGAGTCCTTACAGAAGGGAAATGGGCCCTCAGGGGAGGAAATGCCACTGAAACACCGTATCAACTATAGCGTCTGTACTCCAGAAGAGCGGGTACAAAAAGCGCCTGTCCTCCATGTTAGGAGTGACCTACAAGTTTTGGCTGGCAGTAGCTCTAAAATGCCTTTTGGAGTGGAAAACCCATTGTAATAAAAACCCATATGATGATAAGAGTACTGAAGCCTTGGAAAAGCTAAGGCGTTCTCCACAAGCGACGTGCAAAATGCTAGGGCATTCTCCACAAGCGATGTGCAATTTTTGTGATGCTTGGAGAAATGTGAGAAATGGGCAACCAGCAACCAAATACATCGAGATAGCAACCATCAATGTAGTGACACTAACAGGGAAAGTGGAAGAAATTGTAGATTTTATGGTTGACAAAGATATAGCATTGTTGGAAATCAGGGAGACCAAATGGAAAGCTAGGTTAAAGTTAATTTAAAGATGACCAGGATTAGGCAGAGAAAGCTAAGGGTGTGGAAATTGCAGGAGAAGGAAATAAATGAAGAGTTTCAGACACACATTAAAACAAGTATACCTAAGGAAGACATCAGAAGGGTCGAAGAAGAATGCGCGTACTTTAAAACAGTCATGGTGGAGTCTGCAGAAAAGACCTGTGGAAGAGTATCAGGAAGGAAGAAAGATCAAGAAACACCCGGGTGGAATGACAGGGTAAAAGATATCGTTTAACGGAAGAAACAAGCTTGGAAAAGATGGCTGAGAAACAGAAAAACAGAATGCAAAACAGAATACAGGCACTGCAAGGAGTGCTCCAAGGTGGTTCAAGAAGAGAAAAAGAAATGCTGGCAAAAATTCACTGAAACTCTGCAAGAAGATATAACCAGAAGTAAAAACATCTTATTCAAGTGGGTAAAAAAGAAGAAAAACCCAGGTGAAGGTGCTAACTTCATTAAAAATGAACAGGAGGAAGTAACGACACAGAAGCAGGATATACTGCAGGGGTGGGGAAAATACTTTGAACAGCTTTACAAATTACCTTGGTACAAGGAGAAATTGAAGAAACAGATTTAGTGAAGTTGGAAGATAAGGAAAACAAGGTGTCCATGGCAGAGATTGAGTGAACCACTAAAAGAATGAAATGATGCTGGAATCGACGAGGACACCATAGAAATAAGAGCAGCAGGAGCAGCTGGTCTATAGTGGTTATATAGACTCTTCAGAGTGGTATGGAGAGAAAAGACTGTTCCAAAAGAGTGGACGAAATGGGTCATTATATCAATTTTCAAAAAAGGAAACAGGAAGCAATGTGAAAATTACAGAGGAGTGACACTGATACCTCACACAGTTAAGATCCTTGAAAGAATCTTGGATAAATGAATAAGAGACAGAATAGAGGGAAAATTGGCAGAACACCAGTAGGGAGTCAGAAGAGGCAGGTCCACAATTGATCCAATATTTACAGTGCGTCAAATGATGGAAAGGTATTGGGAATATGGAAAGGGCACGGTAGTAACATTTATAGATATTTCAAAGCCATATGACACAGTGTCCCAAGGAATTTGGTATGGAAAACATTGACAGAGGCACAGATTGGGAATGAAACAATGTAGATGGTAATAACATTTTATCAAAATCGTAAAAGCTGTGTTAGAACCAAAGTGGGTCAAACTGAATTGGTTAAGAGTTGAGACAGGCTTAAGACAGGGAAGTTTATTTTCTCCATTTCTCTTCATTATCATCATGGTTAGAATTCTACATACCCGGTAATATCAAGGAGAAGATGATGGGCGAGCAAGTAAAATCTATGCTCTTTGCTGATGAGACTGTAGTTTGGAGAGATAATGAAGAGGAAGTATAGACACAAGTTGATTTATGGAATGAGGAGATAAGAAATTTTGGGATGAAGATTAGTACTGCAAAAAGGAAGACTTTGATCATGACAAGAGGTAACAGAAAATCCAGGGGAGTGATAAAAATAGGAAATGAGCCTCTCGAAGTAATGACATTTTTTAAATATTTGGGCAGCATGATGTCACAAGATGGAAATTTGGATGGAGAAATTGATTTTAGAATACAGCAGCCTGCAAGTTTCTACCAGTGTGTGAGAGGCATTGTATGAAACAAAGATGAGCCAATGTAGTGCAAGAAGGTTTCATACTTGTCCTGTTATAAACCTATACTGACCTACGCTTCAGCAGCCTGGACGTTGACTAAGCAGAACCAAAGTAAGATACAAGCAGCTGAAATGAGGTTCTTGAGGAGCATACAGGAAAGACAAGATGAAATAGAATATGAAATGAGGAAATAAGGAGAAGCGTGGGAGTGTGTAAACTTCAAGAAGAGATTGATATATCAAAACTAAAATGGTTTGGACATGATGAGAATGCCAGGAGAGAGAATACCAAACAGAACATCATAGATGCCAACTTGTAGAAATAAAAAATAGGAAGATGTTTTAATTCTTGGATTTCATTACATATATTGCACCATGGTCTAAGTGGGAAAACGACAGGATAAAAAGCATACATATCTACAGTTACATACCACACCCGGGAAACTGGAGATGGTTTAGAATGATGATGATGATGATCTACAGTTACAATCTGAATTGACCATTAAATTTAAAATCTTAAACTAAAAAAAATAATTAAATGGTTACAAGAAAATGTACCTAATCTCACTCATTTATGACACATATGAATAATAATACAGTCGAACCTCGATATCTCTAACCTCCATTACTCGAATTTTCAGTATCTCGAACTAACTTAGATTTTCCGGCCGTTTGTCCTATTCTTGACGTGTATTTATTTCTCTATTCTCAAAATTCTGTTATACGAATTTCTCGATTTCTCGAAGCAAACATTTCCTCCCTTGAAGCAAAAAATACTCTGTAACTTGAATTTTCTGCAAAATTAACTGTGCAATACAGCATTCGCGGTTTGTGAGGAACAGTTAACAAGTAAAGAAAGGGTCCCAGTGAAGTTGGAAACTAATATGACGGCAACCAAAAACTCGAACTTCTAGTGATCGGCAAATCCTCGCCATTTCTCGGGTATCAATTACCGGTCATGTACGAAAGCAAGCCCAGAAGTCGTGGATGACAAGCTCCATTTACGAAACTCAGCTGCGTGTATTGACAAGAAGTTTCAACGTGAAGGGAGGAAAGGTTAACCGCAACAAACAGAAGAGACTAATGGATTTTTTTTTCCAAACGTGTTAACGAGGCTATATTTCTTGTTTTGCTATTGTATATACTGTGTCCTGTCTTCTAAAACATTGCTATAATAAGTGTTATAATTAAAGTGATGCCATAAAATAGTTTCTTTGTATATGTTTAAGTACCGTTAAACATAATGCATTCAGTAAAAGCCCGTAGATATATATGATTCGATTATGTGCTATACATGCTCAAAAACAGTGTTCTGTATATCTCGAAATTTCAATAACTTGAAATAAAATTTCTCTCCCGAGGTGATTCGCACAACAGTTTCCTTTATTAGACTGCAAAATGAACAGAAATTTAATTATATAGGTATCTCTGAACACTTGGAGAAAATGTTTGTTATGCTTTCTGGCCATCTTCAGCCTTAATGTAATACATCTAATAACTAAACAAATGTACAAACACACAAATGACATCAAAACAAATTTGTTTTACATTACGGATGGAGAAGTCATTATTTCAGCAGACTTGGACAAAATGCTAACATTCTTCAAGTCTTGATTGATCCCAAGTGCTTCTAAGACCAAGGTTTCATGTTCCATCCCAGCAACCAACTCGCAAACTACGAGCCATCTGTTTTATTCCTTGGTGAAAAACTAAAGTACAAGTCATTCCCTGGACAGAACTCTGAGATACAAAGGAACATCTCACCAAGTTCTCTCACAAAATCACTACAAGGAATAACATCCAGCACAAGCTTTGTAGCAGTTTCTGGGGAGCCCTCGGCTGACTGCTTACGATTAACGGGTATCAGTGTTGTCTACTTTACAGCAGAATACTGTGCCCCGGTATGGCTGGAAAGTGCACATGTGCATAAAGTGGATACTAAGCTGAATGATACCATGTGCTGCATAACTGGTACTGTACAGTCCACACCTCGCCACTGGTTACCCATACTTAGTCATATCCCACCACCCCATCTGAGGAGAAAGGAAGCTCTGCTGAGAGAAGCAAAGATGATCTGGTCATCTCCCTCATTACCCGTTCACTATGAGTAATGAGGCTTTAAATGTATAAAGTTTTTTATTTTAATAGGGAGATGTCACACATAAATGAATGACTAAGGGTCATTTCAACCATTGGCTGTTAAACTAGATGGCAACTACGCAGGAAGTAAACTACCTGGGGGTGTGAATCAGCTGGTACTTTGGCTTGCGTGCTACCACCTCTGTGAAAGCGCTAGGTAGCTACCTGGAGCTAGACACCAATCTACGGGGTTGGTTAGACTGATTTTTAGTAATTACTTGTTTTCGACTGAGGTGCTACCTACCGTCAGATGCATGAAGCTCATTTCAATAGTCTTATTTTCCTGTGCTGGCTTCTGCTGATTATCACCAACAAACCTAATGAGGGGAGTCTGTAGAGTTACCGACAATGAATTATGTCAAGCTTCCATTAGTTTAATCTTTAAGTTTCAGAAAAAATGACATGACGTATGACTTTTAGTGCCAGGAGTGTCCAAGGACAAGTTTGGCTCGCCAGGTGCAGGTCTTTCGATTTGACACCGTAGGCGACCTGCGCATCGTGATGAGGATGAAATGATGATGAAGACAACACATACAGCCAGCGCACGTGCCAGCGAAATTAACCAATTATGGTTAAAATTCCCGAACCTGCCGAGAATCGAACCCGGGACCCCTGTGACAAAAGGCCAGCACGCTAACCATTTAGCCATGGAACCGGACTAAGGTTCAGAATAAATACCTAATAGGGCTTAAAATCTCAAGATTTTAACGTTTAAATTTTCTTACACCAGTTATAAGCTGTCATGTAAGGCAACGTTTCGTAAAGTATTTTTGTAATAGAGTGGTTGAGGTGCTCACTGCAAAATAGAAGGTACTGGTACGCAGGTTTGCTTTGTATTTTTATTTACTATAAATTCAAATTAATTTTCATTCCCTGCTGTTATTCTTAACTCTCTTTTACGTGCTTCCATATACGTATATACAAACTCATCTTCCTTAAGCACTTTCTGCCTTTGAGCATTCTATCTGCAAGCTTACGTGCCTCCATGATCCTCTATTTGCAACCAGCTCTGTGACCTCGTTTAGCTCCACATGCTTGCCTTTATTGATAATTTATTTCATTCTAATGTTCAACTTTATGAAGATAAAATTGTAATTCAAGAAGTCAAACAGAGCAAAATATCCATTTATAGGAAGAGGAATTCGGGAATTGAAAAATTTATTAGGGGAAATGTTTGATAGATTTCCAAATTTCTTGAAACTGTTTACGAGAACACTACATAAACAATTTATAAGGAAGCTGCTACCTGGGCAACAGTTCTAACTGCCGATCAATGATGACAAACTGATCCTAACATCACTCTTTGTAAGTAGCATACATATGAAATATTTTCCTAGTGGACATAATATTGTGATTAAACATTTTACTGAAATACATTATCAACAAAATAATGTATGAAAAGAGGCATGCAGATGAATACAACAGCTAATTATGCAAATAAAAACATTTGGCATAATGAAGACTTGAACCTATACAGGCCCTACTGCATATTATGAAGCAAGCATGTTAGCCACTAAGCTAACAGAAAGCTCGTGAAAGCTCAGCTCCATACAATACTTATACCTGCTGTTTGAAAACTCAAAAATTAAAATTGGAAACTTAAAGCTCAGTTGAGACAATTTTCAAATACGTTTTGATTTTGTATCCTTGTAGAGTTTCTTCGCTGAAGCTTGACATATTGTGTGTGTTCCCGATGCTGTAGATGCGAGAGGCTAGTGTGATCATTGCAACTCAAGGGAAGCACTCATATTTACAATCCTGCAATACAATACTGATCACTGTTACGGTATCAAGCTTTTATCAACATACTAAGGTAATTTAAGCTGTTTGTCACCAAAAAAACTGCTAATAATGTTCAGCTCTCAAAACTTGCCCAGCAGGTAAAGTCTTATCGGACCCACGAATTGGCTGATAAACTGTGCGATGGGTAACTATGATTTATGCTGCCGATAGCGCTACGCAAGAGTGGTTGCACGGAAATATAATTTTACTCAGAGGACAAGTTACGCGCTACTTTACCTGTAGGTGGTAGAAATGGCCCTAAGGGAAACAAACAAAAACAGGCAATGTAAATGCACTGAGAAGTTGAAATGTATATGAAATGAACTGATACTTGACATATAGTATAAAATCTTTCAGTATGGCTTTGCTCAAATTGGTATAATGATGTAATGGCACACTGTAGTAATAGAATAGGGTATAACTGCAGACTAATATGTGGAATATCAGTACAATGAACTCATATCATAAAATACTCACTGTCAGCTCATTCCCGTAGAAGAGCCGATTAGGTAGGTTCAGTATGACTGGATGTGACCGGTAGTTACTAAGAAGCTTGGTTATGTAATGGTTATCATACATCTCATCTTCATTCTTCCTATAAATGTCACAGGTGACCATAAGCCTTTCCAAAAGAGAAACACCTAAGAAAAATGAAATCTATTTCACTTCATCATATAACAACAAGCCAACATATACAGGCATAATTTTGCTTTGTACAGATAAAGAAATTCCCTTATATATAACAGGTTCAAACTAAAAATATGGCATAATGTAGAAAATCAAGATGGTCTAAGGCAGTGGCAGTATAAGCAAAGTAGACGCATGGAGAGTTATAAAAAAATACAAAACATGACAAATATGATGTAAATATTCCAAAATGTCCCATTCAACCTGAAAATATGATCAATAAAATATATTGTGACATCTATATAACATATCTAAATTAACAGACTTTACATCAGGAAGGAACTGTGACTACTAGTTCAATGGTCAGTGAAGAGGCCCTTGGTTCAGAGGGTCCCGTGCACGATTTCTGATCGAGCTGGAGATTTTAGCTATGTCTGATTAATTCCTCTAGCTTAGGAACTGGATGTCTGTCTTAATACACACCACTTCACAGACACAAAACATATCACAATACCAACCACAGAGACATGCAATAGTGAATAAATAAAAAAAAGTCCCTCATTGGGAAATTAGACTTTTCATCAAAATAGGATTCTCAAAAGTACCACTAACAAAGCTTGCATTGTGGCTATAAGGGAACTATGAACAAAAATGTTCATAAGTGGAGGAGAAAGAGCAACCTAAAATGATCATAAATAGTCTGAAAGGAATTATAGACTGTTGACGACTAGTCACATAAAATGAATGTTTATACCCTAGGAAGTTACTTTAGCTTACTACAGAAATTTCTGGTATTAACACCAACCAAGGATACAACAGGGTGCGGCGGACCTATGTTTGCTGTGTTAGCCGGGCTAACACCATCTAAAACAAAAGTTCAATGGATATGGCTACATGATATTATGGCATATAAATTGTTTATTTAATATTGTACACTATAGCAACCATAAAGACTAATTAGTTCCCATATAGATAACACATTAAGTGACAAAAGCTTCCCATCTGTCGAACGATGAAGATATGCTGACTGTGTGCCCTGTTTGCTGTTTTTCCGAGGCCAACATAAGGCATTTGAATTCAATTGGGGCGTGCTTAAACGTCTGATGAACTCTGAAACACAGCACACAGGCTGACCATGCTGGCTAGTAGGCTTGCATGTTTAACCAGTCGAGAGGCTAACTTAACAGTAATCACTTGGAATGTTCAGTGGCGACTGCTATGAGCATGCCTTGTGCCTGTATTGGCTTTGTTGTTGTTAAATGGAGATTCAGTTATGATGGAGGATGAATGCGGCTGTGTTATTGAAGACTTATTAAAACATTCATTTTCTAGCGAAACATTTTCTGCTAAGAAACAAATTATAGACAATGGGAGACCCACTCCTAGTATATCATCTATGAGAACAAAAGGAAGAGGCAAAGTGTATTGTTTTAATGATTCCTGGTACACAAATGATACGTGGCTGTAGGAAGTCATGCTCTTTGTATTGCTAGCCTTGATTTTTATTTTCAATAGAAACAAATGATTGGGGAATGAAGGGAGATTGTGATGTTAACAGTTATTATGTACTAAAGAAATTACATGAACAGTCTGTAGACCATGTTCAATTCCAAAACAGTTTTACTGAAGTTTGGTAGCACTAGAATAGAGGAATCTCTAAGTCTTGACTTTAAAATTGATCAGGACGAACATAATGATAAAGTTAAAGCAAACAGGTACATAAGTTACCGTAGTCAGTTATCTAAAACTGTATATGCTGTTTATTTCCTGGCAGGGCAAGAGATGCCTGTTAGGGGCTATAGTGTACTAAACCATGACTCAATTTAAGAGGAAATTTTGTTGAATTGCTCCTTTAGAGCCACTTACGATGAAAAACTATTGAACCATTTGGAAAACCTCTGCTGCTTTTCTTCCTACTTCTCACGATATCCAAAATGACTTAATTCAGTCTCAGCAGTTTTGTTAAATAAAATAAAAGAAGAGATCAAAGTAGCACACTCTGTAACTGTGATAAAAGATAAGGCCATGGACTTAACCACATATATCCCAGCTTTTTTCTGTGCTTTGTTATGTTACAATGAAATTCAGGAGAAATTTATTAAACTCACTGATGTAAGTATTGATTGTTCTGCTGTTTCTCTGGCTGGGCATGTTTTCAGTTTATTCCAATTTGGTGACAAATTAGTTACTCAAACATACAATGGGTATTCTGTTATGGCTGGAGCACATAACGGTCTACAACAGATTATATTTGCCAAATATCAGTCGGACTTATTTGTGCACTGTTATGCATACAAGCTAAACCTAGCACTAAATCTGTTACAGGCATTAAGGTAAAGTATTCCCTGAAACTCTGCCTGGGTTTGCAACTTATCTCTCAAAATCTTTGAAGAGAAAAGCTCCATTTGAGGAGTTTGCTACCTAAGCATTTGCCATTAGTTGCCCTGACCTGCTGGATACATACAGAGCGTTTAGTTGAAGTAATATCAGACGTAAAATAGGGTCTGAAAATTTTTTTCAGGACAGTCATAAGCAACACTGAAGAATGGGATGGTGAAACAAGAATCTGCTTGACAGGTTTTTTTGCCACTTTACAAGATTTTGAATTTATTTCTCTCTTAAATTTCTTTTCACCCGTACAGCCTCAAGCAAAGTATCTTGTTCAACATTTTACAAACCAAAATTAATGACATAAATTAAATAATTTATTAAGGTGCGCTCGAAAGAGCATTACTTAACCTAGTAAAAACATTTACAAATTAGCAATTTTTATATTCTCAGTTCAAAACTTTAGAGTTTTCCCTACTATATTCGCTAATTGATTTCACCCTTTTCGGACATTCCGTTATATGATATAAACTGCACTTCTGATCACAGAGTGTGCAAACGCACTCATTGTTTGGCTTATGAAAGGTGGTATTCCTGCAAATACAGTGATGAAAGCCATGTATGGCCAGCCTGGTAACAACATGCCTTTGCTCTTGACCTTCTTTAGTCCAGTTTCTGTCACATATAGCGCTTGTGCTGTAGAACTCCTCTTCTATCTCTTCTCTCTTCGCCTCTCTCTGTCGTTGAAGCTTCTGGCTTGATCTAGTAGCTGGCAAAGAGTGTTTTAATCGTATGTCTTCTATGAAGAAGGTTTCCCCTCATAAGAACATAAACTAGCCTAGAAGGGGATGCCTTGCTCACACCCATAACTCTCTTCATGAAATACGCCTTCACCTTCTCAATTTCCGTTAAGTCACTAAATGACAGCTTTTCCCATATTATTTCAATACCATAGGTGACTATTGGCTCTATCGCACTATGAAAGAGTTTCATCGCCGTATCAGTTGACAGCTGAGTTATATTTCTTATTTTATAAGTGGCTCTGATGGTCGCTGTGGATTTTACCTGAATATGTATCCTGAAGGAATTTCCTGTCGGTTGCATGGTGATTCCTAAGTACTTTTATTTCTTGGTGATTTCGAAGTACTTGTATTTCTTAACAACTTGAAGCGGTACACCTTCTAACATTATATTGTCTTTTGCTGCTTGTTTCCCTCCTTTTCTGAATACCATTTGGACAGTTTTCTCCTTATTTATATTAAGATGATTCACCTCAGACCATTTCTCTAGTTCAGCTATTGCTGTTTGCACTTCTTTGTTTGATGATCCAATCAACATGTCATCTGCATACATGATCAAAGTAGCCTTCGAATTATCGTTTATAATTGATTTGACATCTGCCGTTAGTATATTAAACAGAGTAGGACTGATAGGATCACCCTGCATGACACCGTTGGTTTGCCTTATTTTCCTTGATCTTATATCGTTGTTACTAATTTCAATGTAATTGTATCTCATGATGTTTTGTATTATCAAGGTGAGTGGGTGGCTTTTACCTATAACGTCTCTCAACTTTTCCATTAGCGTTCTTCTGTTCACTAGGTCAAAGGCTTTTCTGTAATCTATGAATACTGCATCGTACTTTCCCTTGGGATGTCGCAATGCTTCTTCTATATCCTGCATTAGAAGTTTCACGGCCTGTATTGTGCTCCTCTGTTTCCTAAAACCAAACTGGGAGTCTGGTAGATAAGGATCAATTAGTATATTAAGCCTTTCGCTGACGATACATATGAATACCTTAAAAAGGACATCCTCCAGCACAATTCCTCGGTAGGAATCTGGGTTGTCAAACGATCTTTTTCCTTTGTAAAGAATTTTCATGGTTGCTGTCCCCCATTTTTCTGGTATTTCCCCTGTTTGAAAACATTTGTTTAATAGGGACACCCATAGGTCTATCAGGATATCTGCAGATTCTTTCAGATGTTCCGGAAAAATTCCATCCGGTCCTGCCGCTTTTTTAATCTTGATTTGTTGTATTACCCTCATTATTTCCTCTTTAGTAATGACTGTGCCAATTAACTCATCTCTTTTGGGCTCAGTAATGTATGCCTTGTCTGAGTTCATTTGATTTAAAATTCCAATGAAATGTGTCTCCCATGCTTCGATAGAAATTTCACAAGACGTATTTGCAGTTTTCTTATTTAATGCCCGGTAAGGATTTGTTAAGGCCTCTTGTACTTGCTTTTTCGCCTCTTTTTCTAGATACTCCTTTCTCTTCGTTTCCAGTAGAATTTTATATCGTCTTCTCCTCTGCGCATATTGTGCCAGACTTGCCTTGTTATTGGATGTTTTGGCTATGTGTAGAGCCTCCAAAACTACTTTTCTTTCCCTGTAGCATTCGTTATCGAACCATAACTGTGCATATCTCCCCTTACATTCCATGCAAGCTGATTGTAGCAGGCTTGTAGCAATGTTTGCAGCTTCATTTAATTTTCCCTCTTCAACCTTGTTGTAATTTTCTTTTAATTTCTCTACATCCAATTTTCTGGTGTACCTGTGTGGGATTTCTGTCTTCCTGTTCCTTGCCGGCTCCCTCCATGTGGTTGTTGTCAATGGTACATGCTTCCTTATTGGTGCAGCTGCCGACGTCCATAGTCCTACCTGTTCAATTATGTTTATTTCATATCCTCTGTAGAAAACCAGGTCTATTGCGCTAGACCCGTTCGATGCTATATAAGTTACGAGCTCTGGTTTGTTTATAAGAGTGAATCCTTCCTCATTCATAATATCCAGTATGATTTCTGTTTTCTGATCTGGTTTACCTATCCTCGCGTTGAAATCTCCTGCAAATATTACGTTTCCTTCAGTTTCTACCTGCATTATTGTCTTCATAATTGATTCCACCGCATCCCCTATAGAGGTGTCTGGTTTTAAGTACATTCCAATAATAGCCAGGCTTTCTGTTTTCACCATTACTATGTTGTATTCTTTCCTTATTTCTCTGATCTTCCCTACTGTTGGTTTGAGGAGTATTGAGACACCTCCTGACGGCCTACCTAATGTTGGAGTGGCAAGTGAGTGTATACTGTTAGAGTCCTGGAAGCGCATGTAAGTCATCTCCATTTATCAGCATTGTTTCTGTTAGTATAGCAATGTTAAACTTCTGAAAGTAGTTATTGGGCAACATAGCGATTGCATTCTTCATCCCTTCTATATTCAATAGTAGTATTTGCTCCTGCGGTCGATTCACTACGGAATCCTGGTGTTTGTAACCTGGTGCCCTCTTCGCATCGTCGAAAAAGAAAACGCCTTACTAGCAGTCCTGTGGGCCAGAAACCTGGGACATTTACTCGTTCAAGCTCACAAAAAGGAATTCCAATACGGAAAGCCTTTTTATACCCCCTTTGATTTATTGGATCGCATTCTATATCTGTAATGCCGTTGTCTTTCATATAGATCCTCGTGTCCTCTATAATTGTTTCATTGTGTAAACGCCCAACGTATAGCCAGGCCGTACGAGCGGCTGCTCTTAGGTTAGTGTTGCAGCTGGTATCATCTTTATTTCCTATTATACCATTAGATTGTTGAGTTTTCCTCATAACTTTGCGTGATAGAACAGAGGACGAAGTATGACTTTCTTCTTGGTTCTGCATCATTTTTCTCAAGTCAGATTGATCCTGACTTTCCATTGTAGGTGTTGTTGTTGTTGTTGGTGTTATAAGGTTTGATGAGCAAGCGTCTCCTTCGCTGGCTCATCGTTGTGTATCACTTCCCTGCCTCAAAATTGCCATGGTGTTGTTTTCATTTCTTGGATGACCTTGCTCCACCCTTGGCGGTTTCGGGGCTGTCTCTTTCAAGTTTCTCTTTTCAATTCCATCTGAATTCTTAATCACATACATACTGGGGTTCTCAACTGCTGTCACCCTTTCCTTCTGTATTTGTAATACCTTGCTTATTTCTTGCAATACTATTTCTTTAATTTCTTCCTTCATGTTTTTTATTTCAGTGCTTAGTTCCTTTAATTCCTCCTTGCCATTTTTCATTAGTAGAAAGTCCTCCTTACATTCCTTGCATAGCCAGAATAACGTGCAGCTTGGTTTCTTTAGTGTTGTGAAATCCCCTGCACTGACTCCTGATAACATTCCTTGTGGAACCATCGTTTGCAGCTACCATCACACCCTACCGCTGCCGTAGTTTCTGTTACTGCCTTTTTGCATTCTCCGCAAGAATCGCTAGAGATCATCTCGATTTCTATACTCTCGTCTTTCTATGACAAATTACTGTGCTGTTAAAGTTGATGAATTCAAGAGATTTCTGAATGACAGACACCTGTCATATGTTACTCAAACACGTTATGTGAACCGCTTAGTCTGATTGTGATGGTTCAGTCAGCTTCTTCCTCGAACGCTAGCGTTGTGCCATGTCCTAGGGGCTATCTGGTGGTGAATGAACGTATGCAGAGCACAGTTTTCTGCAAAACGTTAAGAATTTCACCTTATTTTCTTGACACGGCACAAGCCCAAAAGCCTATATAATATCATGTCTATAAATACGGGCCGTGAAAGCATTAATGGCAAAATTAAAAAAACTCTATGGGGAGCATACTTTCAAGAAGGCTTCAAAATTCAGCAAATTAAGGAGAAAGAAGTCTATTCTTCTTTCTTCTTTGTGCTTTCTACTGAGATGCAGGGACCATAACATCATTCCCAACTGTGTGAAGCTGAAGCACACGTTAAATACACTGAAAGCCAGGAGAATATATCAATGCGCTAGCAAGGCTCTTGTGCTCCCTCGTGTGTGCTTCTACAATTGTAGGGGGTTAACCTCAGTTACCCTCTTCAATGGAAGATCCTCTGCGTGGTGAGGGGGACTAGTAGCTCCTTTCTTTCGATGCCGAATGGAGCCCTATTAGGTAACCATTCAGTATACAAGGAGGAGGAAGCTAAAGCACCACCCAACCCTAAGGTGTAAAGCGACCCATGCCGATGGGGTGCATGGCAAATGGGAGATGTGTCTTGAACGGAGCCTTCGAGATATTGCCTGGGCGGACATTATATTTCCCTAACTACTCGTGGGACTTACATGAGTACCGTAGCCACCCAAAAACCAGAGAGCTCCTCTGGGGCCTCCGAAAGAAACACCAGTTTGACAACAACCGATGGGGACTCTTTGGAGATCCGCTCGGATAATATGACAGTAAGAGAGCTCACTCTAGAGGTGGACAATCTTCTAGTCCAGAAGGAGAAGAAGAAACAGTGCTCCAGCACTGAGAAGAGGAGGTACAAGAAGGCTTTAAAGGCCCGGGAGCAGGCCAAAGAGGGCCCAACTCCTGGAGCTGAGAGGCCTTCTACTGCCACGACAGCGATGACTGTGGGGGGGATCCAATGGGCACAAGAAGTGGGACCCTGAAAAGGGCTCTGCTTCTAGGGCACAGAGGATTCCACCCACCAAGGCGCCAGTGGGGAAACGACTTCTGTCGGGGGCAACCCCACAAGAAAATCTGCAGGCCCACAAAAGACCCAAGATGGAGTATGCCAGGATAGCTAAAGCTGGGATCAGGATGGGCATAGTGCCTGTAAGATATCCTGACCAGCAGCTAACTGAGAAACAGGTGAAGTCTGTGTAGGAGGCTATCACCAATCTGGTAGATGAGCTTCCGGAGCAGGGGCCCATTAAGCCTCAGTTCCTGGACTGCTATCTGTCAAGAGGTGCGGCCATTATTATCGCAGAGAATGATGAGACTGTAGCATGGCTTTCTAGTCTTGTTACAGATATGCAACCATGGGAAGGAGCCAGGCTCACAATTGTGGGCATGGATAAACTCCTTTCCTATAAGAGAGTCATGGTCTGGATACCAGGACAACCAAAGGACAACAACGTCCTTTTGGGAAGAATGGCATGCCAGAACCATGGCTTAAATCCCAACAGCTGGAGAGTCTACGACCGCAAGGAGGAGAAGAGAGGTGTCCGCCTTGTGGTCAGCATGGACTCCAGAGATGTGGAAAAAGTGGTGGGGAAGAAGATCTTCTGCGGGGTGCATGTTGCTACCTTCACCCTGGTGGAGGGCAAACACGACAAGCAGAGGACCAACCCCACCACAGACAACACTGAGACTAGCAGGGGTGAAGAGCGGGAGTCTGGACAGGAGCCGAGGTCAGGAAAGCCCCAGGATTCATCGCGGGAGATGGAACTGCACGTTCCGGAGACCGCATAAGGTAAAGTATTGCATGAAAGTAAAGAATGATTACTTTCATAAAAGCAAACATACAACAATGTATAGTGGCCTCTAGGGTACTTATAAGAAGTATCCAGAACGGTAGGTTTTCGGTCGCCCTGATACAAAAACCCTGGCTTAGACAGGGGCATATAATGGGACTACAATGTGCAGGCTTCACTGTATTCAGTGGAGTAGCAGAGGAAAAGCCTAGAGCATGTATACTAGTTAAGGATCATAACGCTTGGGCTATACCAGGCTTCATTACTAGAGACCTTGTAGCAGTTCTAGTGAGATATGAAGAGGGCGGACAGCCAAGAGACCTGGTTGTCTGTTCTGCATATTTCCCAGGAGACTCTGAATCTCCACCCCCGCTGGAGGATTTCAAGAGACTGGTGATATACCGTAGGAAACAAGGACTTGACCTCATAGTAGGATGTGACGCCAATACTCATCACCGCATTTGGGGAAGTAAATACACAAACAGAAGGGAAGAGAATTTCATAGAATTTCTATGTACAACTGATCTTGAGATCATGAACATAGGTGATACCCCTACCTTCATCAATAATAGGAGATAATAGGAGTGAGGGGATCATAGATCTTACCCTGGGTTCCATGGGAATCATACAGGAATTTAAAGACTGGAAAGTTTCTTTGGAGCCTTCCTTGTCAGATCATAGACACATTGTGTTTCATATAGAGGGCTCCTTCGAGATCCCATCTTGCAGAAACCCTAGAAGAGCCAATTAGACGTCTTTTAGGGAGGACGTGAGGAGGGGACTGGAATGAGGACCCTCAAATATAATTAAAAACAAGGAGGAGCTGGAGCTCAGTGTGAGCTTTCTCACACAGACACTAGTTACCTCTTATGAATTAAACTGCCCAGTCATTACGGCAAAAAGAGTAACAGGAATCTTCAAGTGGAACAGTCTTCTTGAACACCTGAGGAGAAACATAGGAAGGCTCTGAAATAAATACAGGGAACTTCAAGATCAATCAAGTCTAGATTCATATAAAGAATCACAAAGTACAAATCAAAAAGGCTTCTAAGAAATTTTGGAGACAGTTTGGTGACTCCATCGAGAGTCAACATGAAGCAGCAAGGCTTCATAAAATTCTAACCTTGGATGGAAGGGCAAGGCTGGGCTCATTGGAGTCATCTTCAGGTGGATATACATCCACAGAGGGAGAAACCATGAGCTTAATGCTTGAGGCCCACTTTCGAGGTTCAGTAGTCATGAATAGTGAAGTAGAATCGAGCGGAACCTTCAGACACGATAGAAGTGGCTGGAAGGAAGCCGCAGAGATTGTTATCCCAAGAAGAGTGAAGTGGGCATTAGAATCTTTTGCCCCTTATAAAAGCCCAGGAATGGATGGGATCTTCCCAGCACTTCTTCAGAAAGTGGGCGCGGTCCTTATACCATACCTGGTCAGAATTTTTAGAGCCTGTCTCACTATGGGATACGTGTACTCCTTGTGGCATCAGGCGAAGGTAGTGTATATACCTAAACCCAGAAGGTCTTCATATACTAGACCTAAGGATTATAGACCCATTAGTCTAACGTCTTTTCTTAAACTTTGGAAAGACTGGTGGATAGACATGTTGTTGTTGTTTGAGTCATCAGTCCATAGACTGGTTTGATGCATGCGCTAACCTTTTCATTTCAACGTAACTATTGCATCCTACATCTGCTCTAATCTGCTTGTCATATTCATACCTTGGTCTACTCCTACCGTTCTTACCACCTACACTTCCTTTATAAACCAACTGAACAAGTCCTGGGTGTCTCAAGATGTGTCCTATCATTCTATCTCTTCTTCTCGTCAAATTTAGCCAATTATTATTTATAAGCTTCATGTCCGTATTGATTGGTATCACTATATAGAAATAATATGAATCACCACCTTATCAATACACTGTTTTATTTACTACCAAACTGGTAAATAGGGGTCGAAACCGGTATTGACCCTATTTACCAGTTTGGTAGTAAATAAAACAGTGTATTGATAAGGTGGTGATTCATATTATTTCTATATATATATAAATTTAGCCAAATCGATCTCCTCTCACAATTCGATTCAGTATCTCTTCATTCGTGATTTGATCTATCCATCTCACCTTCAGCATTCTTCTGTAATACCACATTTCAAAAGCTTCTATTCTCTTTCATTCTGGACTAGTTATCGTCCATGTTTCACTTCCATACAATGCCACGCTCCACACGAAAGTCTTCAAAAACATCTTTCTAATTCCTGTATCAATGTTTGAAGTGAGCAAATTTCTTTTCTTAAGAAAGCTCTTCTTTGCTTGTGCTAGTCTGCATTTTATGTCCTCCTTACTTCTGCCATCGTTAGTTATTTTACTACCCAAGTAACAATATTCATCTACTTCCTTTAAGACTTCATTTCCTAAATCACCTGCCTTCGTTCGACTGCAGTCCATTACTTTTGTTTTGGACTTATTTATTTTCATCTTGGACTCCTTACCCAAGACTTCATCCATACCGTTCAGCAACTTCGAGATCTTCTGCAGTCTCAGATAAAATAACAATATCATCGGCAAATCTCAAGGTTTTGATTTCTTCTCCTTGGACTGTGATTCCCTTTCCAAATTTCTCTTTGATTTCCTTTACTGCCTGTTCTATATAAACATTGAAAAGGAGAGGGGACAAACTGCAGCCTTGCCTCACTCCTTTCTGGATTGCTGCTTCTTTTTCAAAGCCCTCAACGCTTATCACTGCAGACTGATTTTTATACAGATTGTAGACGATTCTTCGTTCTCGGTATCTGATCCCTATCATCTTCAGAATCATAAATAGCTTGGTCCAATCAACATTATCGAACGCCTTTTCTAGATCTACGAATGCCATGTACGAATGCCTCTAAGATCGGATGTAAAGTCA
The DNA here is from genome assembly GCF_040414725.1 of Anabrus simplex. Taxonomy (NCBI): domain Eukaryota; kingdom Metazoa; phylum Arthropoda; class Insecta; order Orthoptera; family Tettigoniidae; genus Anabrus; species Anabrus simplex. Next base: position 202,402,916 of record NC_090270.1, on the reverse strand, counting down.
GGATTGCTTCACGTGTTCCTACATTTCTTCTGAAGCCAAATTGATCTTCTCCCAACTCAGCTTCAACTTGTTTTTCCATTCTTCTGTAAATAATACGTTAAAATTTTGCAGGCACGAGATACTAAACTAATGGTGCGGTAGTTTTCACACCTGTCAGCACCGGCTTTCTTGGGAATAGGTATAACAACATTCTGCTGAAAATCGGATGGGACTTCTCCTGTCTCATACATCTTACACACCTTGCCACGTTGCTTTCTCCTAAGGCAGTCAGTAATTCAGAGGGAATGTCATCAATTCCAGGTGCCTTGTTCCTATTTAGGTCACTCACAGCTCTGTCAAACTCTGACCTCAAAATTGGGTCTCCCATTTCATCAGCATCAACAGCCTCTTCATGTTCCAGAACCAAATTATCTACATCTTTACCTTGATACAACTGTTGGATATGTTCCTGCCATCTTTCTGCTTTGTCTTCTTTCCCTAGAAGTGGCTTTCCATCTGAGCTCTTAATGTTCATACACCTAGATTTCTTTTCTCCAAAGGTTTCCTTGATTTTCCTGTATGCAGCATCTACCTTTCCCAGGACCATACAGCCTTCGACGTCCTTGCACTTCTCCTTCAGCCATTCTTCCTTAGCTACCTTGCACTTTCTATCCACTTGATTCTTTAATTGCCTGTATTCTTATCTGCCCTCTTCATTTCTAGCATTCTTGTATTTTCGTCATTCATCAATCAGGTCTAGTATTTCCTGAGTTATCCACAGATTCTTAGTTGATCTTTTCTTCCTTCCTAACATTTCTTCAGACATATCAGGGAGAAAGTATTAAGAGACCCTGCATCCTCATCAACATGCATACCAACCAGGGAAGTCGGTTGAGACACTACACCAGCTTCTTTCTAGGCTGGAGAGCACCTTGGATCAGCAACAACTTGCTATGGTGGTATTCCTAGATATAGAAGGGGCCTTTAACTACACATCTTTGGGCTCCATAGAACTTAGTCTAGAGAGAAGAGGAGTGAGCAAGATGCTCGTAAAATGGATTATGGCCTCACTGCAGGGCCGTCAAGTTCTGTTTACCCTCAACGCAGTAATGTTGAGAGCTAATATAGACAGGGGGCCCAAAGGGAGGTGTATTATCACCAACATTATGGTGTCTGGTAGTAGATGAACTACTTACCAGGTTAAAGGTTGGAGGAATTTACGCCCAAGGTTATGCAGATGACATTAGCCTGATGGCGGTGGGAAATTTCCCCAGTACGGTTTCAGAGCTCATACAGAGCACCCTACGTAGGGTGGAAAGATGGTGCCACGACACGGACTTGTCGGTTAATCCAGACAAGATGGAGCTCGTGGTATTTACCAGGAGGAGGAGGCTAGACGGACTGTCAGAGCCTTTCCTATTTGGGAAAAAATTAGTTAAGACTACCTCAGTTAAGTACCTAGGGGTAATCCTTGAGGCAAGACTGAGTTGGAAGAAACATATAGACCATAAGGTGGATAAGGCTTGCAAGATTATGTTGGCCTGTCGCAGGGCCGTTGGAAAGACTTGGGGCCTAGGACCTAAGGTGGTCCAGTGGCACTATATTTCTATTGTACAGCCCACGATCACCTTCGCATCTTTAGTCTGGTGGCCAGGTTTGGAGAGTAAAACTGTGCCCACCAAGTTAAACAGTGTCCAAAGACTTGTGTGTCTAGGAATAACAGAGGCACTGGATACTACACCATTATGTGCAATGGAGGCCATCCTAGGTCTTCCCCCCTTACATTTATATGTAAGGAAATAGCGGGAATGAGTGCTTACCGCCTCTGGTCACTTGGAGGATGGTCCTTCAAGAATCCGAATAGAGGTCATGCTTCTAATCTTACAAGGCTTCACCAGACCTGCCCTACGACAATGATCGGGGACCTGATGAAGCCTAATTTTAATCTGAATTATAAGTTCACAGTGGTTATACCAACAAGGGAGGAGCGGGCCACGGATGCTGGGGCCCATCTTAGGTCTGGGGGCTGTACATGGTACACAGATGGCTCGCAGACAGAGACGGGCAAAGGCGCCAGTGTCTGGGGGCCTAAGACAAGGCTCTCCCTTCCCATGGGTAAATATGCTACTGTTTTCCAGGCCAAAGTATACGCAATACTGGCCTGTGCTGTATATATATGGAACATGCCTGGATATAGAAGATGCATCACCATTTCCAGTGATAGCCAGGGAGCGTTAAAAACACTATGTGCAGTTAGAACAACATCAAAAATGGTATGGGAATGCCAAAGGATGTTAGATCAGCTGTGTGAATTTAGCTCAGTTACCCTATTATGGGTCCCTGGGCACACAGCTATCAGTGGAAATGAAGAAGCTGACATACTAGTGAAATAAGGCTCAAAACATCCTTTTATAGGACCAGAGCCCTTCCTGGGAGTGTCACTCCAAAGTGTGAAACTGGAAATATCCCAGTGGACGAACCAGTCTCACTTAGACACTTGGAAGAGGCTAACCATAGCAAGGCAGGCACGTGAACTTATCAAAGGGCCTAGCCAAAGTTATAAAAAGGTCCTGATAAATATGAATAGGACCAGAATGCGAATGGTAGTAGGACTTGACAGGCCACAATACCTTACAGAGACACCTACACATCATGAAAATCAGTCAGGATCCGATGTGTAGGAGATGCAGTAGGGAGGAAGAGACCTCTGCGCATGTGTTATGTCAGTGCAAGGCTCTTGCAAGCACTCGACATCGATATCTTGGCTCACATTTTGTGAGCCTGGAAGACATCAGGAATGCCAACATCCGGACACTGGTATCCTTTATAGGAGCACTAGGGGTGGACTAGGCAAACCCGTTTAAGGGACACAAAGGGTCTTCACAGACCTACGTGTCGAGCCCTGAAAAGCCAGGGCTCACCCATTCCTTATCTATCTATCCATCTATCTAAGGCTCTTGTGATCGAGAGAGTGCATAAAACTCGTAGGGAACTGGATTCAGTCTCCCGAGAGTTGTTTCGTTTACACCTGCTGTTAAGCAACACTCTCTCGTGGGAATTGTGGTTAACTGTCGATCGCATTACTGCTATACAGGCTGAACAAAAATTCAACCAGGTGTCATTCAGACAGAAATCAAAGTTCCTCCATCTAGCTCAGAAGCAGGCGGTCTCTCCCACAAACCTGGATGTTAGTAAAACTGTCGTCAATCTTTCCAAGAAATCCTTGGACAAGAACCAAATGGGGTCTTAATCTTGCTGTCACTCCCTCTAAAATTCCCACTGAGGAGTTAATTACTTCGGTTAAGGCAGCCATCTACAAACTACCTACAGATGAGGATGAGGATTTAAGACAAATGTGTGAGACTCATAAGGTCCGCTGTTGCACTCGCGCCCAATTTAACAAGAGGCAAAAGGAGAGCTCTGAAGGAACTTACAGATGATTCTGAACTGACCATTCTCTCAGCTGATAAGGGTAATGCAACAGTGGTTATGGACACTGACGAGTATAAGAATAAGATATCGGCTATATTGTCAGAGCCTGTCTACAGACTGAGCTCACGTGACCCCACCACTTGTGTGTCCAACGCCACCGCGAAGGTCTTAAAGGCAATCTTCAATTCCAAAAGAGGAGGCTAAACATCTGTCCCCGGGGGATGCAATGCCACCTAGATTATATGGACTGCCTAAGATCCATAAGAAAGATGTTCCCCTCAGACCTATTGTTAGTGCGATAGGTTCTCCTACATATGCTCTGGCTAAATATCTAAGCAAATTGCTTCAGCCACACATAGAATGTACTGAATCATATGTCAGGGACTCTCGGTGTTTCGTCAACAAGCTGTCAACCATAACCCTTCAACCTAATGCACCTTTGGTGAGTTTTGATGTGGAGTCCTTGTTCACCTAAGTGACGATTGACTTGGTCATGTCTCTCATTGAACGCCTGTTCCCTGAGGACATTACTAAGCTATTTTACCACTGCATGACATCCAGCTATTTCTTGTGGGGTGGGAATTTTTACAAATAGACAGATGGAGTGGCTATGGGAAGTCCACTTTCGCCCATAGTGGCTAATTTCTTTATGGAGCATTTTGAGGAGGAGGCTATTACTTCGGCGCCTGTCAAGCCTATGATATGGTGGAGGTATATTGATGATGTATTTGTGATCTGGACAGAAGGTCCTGAGAAACTTCATCTATTTCTAGACTACCTAAATCAGCAACATCCATCAATAAAATTCACTATGGAGATGGGAGTCGGACGGATGCCTTCCTTTCTTGGATGTTCTAGTAAGAAAGAAACCGGACGGCTCCTTAGGACATACCGTCTATCGTAAGCCTACCCAGACAAATCGCTATCTTCATGCATATTCTCACCACCATCCAGCATAAAATAAGGCATCCTCACGACACTCGCCAAGAGGGCGAGACGAATTTGTGAGTCATCACATATCAAGATGAAGATGGATACGCTCAAAGTCGCGTTTTAAGGGTAATGGTTACAGCGATATGCAGGTTCTTTTTTTATTTCTACTGGCTTTACGTCGCACCAACATAGATAGGTCTTATGGCGACAATGGGACAGGAAAGGGCTAGGACTGGGAAGGAAGCGGCCATGGCCTTAATTAAGGTACAGCCCCTGCATTTGCCTGGTGTGAAAATGGGAAACCACGGAAAACCATCTTCATGGCTGCCAACAGTGGGATTCGAACCCACTATCTCCCAAATACTGGATACTGACCGCACTTAAGCGACTGCAGCTATTGAGCTCAGTATTTGCAGATTCATTGAGCTCTACATCCCAGAGAAACGAACAAGCAAATCTCACAGAAGGAAGAAGTGAAGGGAACTGCCTACTTGCCTTATTTTCACAACACCAAAGATCGAATTGCCAAGGTCCTCCGCAAACACAATATAAAAACCGTGTTTGGCATCACCACTAAAATTGCTCACAGTCTGAGTAAAACCAAGGACAAATTGTCCCCACTTTTACATCCTGGGGTATACGAAATTTCCTGTACATGCGGTAAAGTATACATCGGCCAAACATGCCGGTCCATTGGTACCCGTATCAAAGAACATGAACGTAATATTCGTCTCAACCAACCTGACAAATCGGCAATAGCTGAGCACGCTCTATCGTCGGATCATGATGTCACGTTCCAAGATGCTCGAGCTCTTGCCCACACTAGACACTACAGGTCCAGGATTATACAGGAAGCTGTGGAAATACGTAGTAATCCTAACAATTTCAACAGGGACACCGGCTATCAATTAAGCAGTACCTGGTTGCCAGCCATTAAGAATTTATGTAGGTAGTTCCCTTCCCCGCCCCTTCACTATTGTTATTTCGTCTCTGTGTTTTCCAAATTCGTACGTTTCTCGTCACCAGATGTTTCATTCCAGGCTTATGTCTATGTCTTACACCTGTCATATGTTATGCAAACACGATATGTGAACAGCTTAGTCTGATTGTGATGGTTTGGTCAGCTTCCGGTTCGAACGCTAGCGTTGTGCCACGTGCTAGGGGCCATCTGGTGGTGAATGAACGTACCATTTCCACTTCTACTTCAATTATAACGTTCCAAATTCAAAAGTGTCTTTGTTTAAGAAGCCTTTCTCGTGGACAGTCGAGAATTCTTATGAGTACACAGAGCACAGTTTTCTGCGAAACGTTAAGAATTTCACCTTATTTTCTTGACACGGCTCAAGCCTAAAAGCCTATATAATATCATGTCTATAAGTACGGGCCGTGAAAGCATTAATGGCAACATGATAAATTTTGTTTTGGAAGCAGTGTACAGATGAACATTCATCAGTTTCATCAAATGAAACGAAAATAATTTCACCTTATTTTCTTAACACGGCATAAGCCCAGAAGCCTATATCATGTCTAAATGAAAATTAAGTCAGAGCGAATTGGTGATGTGTAAATTGACAAAAAGAAATCATACTGCAGACTGTATTGCAAAGTACTTGATACAATGTTTGGACGTATAAACAACCATTTTTCTGGACTAAATAAACTGGAATTAGGACATAAAAATATTTTCCAGTCTGTCAAACACACAAAATTTCAATATACATTATAACACTATAAACATACCAGCAAAAAATACACCTTATTACACAAAGAATGACATGTTTCGTTCTACAAGAAAATCTTCAGATTCTATAAAATCACTCAAATCTTGCATATATATATGTACAGTATTGTTTACATTGTGTGAACTTGACAACGATAGACAGTTAGGTGATAATATGAACAAGTATTAACAAATTATTTTATAAGTACTCAACCATTAACGTAATGAAAAACAAAAAACTTCACTTATCTGGATTGCAGAATCTTAGTCCGTTGTCTCCAAAACACTATTTCATGACTGTGGTCAAGAAAAGGCTAGTGGAAGGTTTTTGGACAAAGCATGTTGTTCCGCGGAGAGGGGAAGGGTAGCAGGGGAGGAGCTAGTGGAACGTGGTGGATCCTTCCTATTGGATAGGGAAGAGCAGTCAGTTTCTTCTCCATGTTATTATCCTGCGTACTGTGCCATTGAGAGGGGATGGGGAAGTGTTGCGTGTTGTGGAACCAAGTTGTGTGTTTGACAGACTGGAAAGTTTTTATGTCCTATTTGACTAAGTCAATACTGGAAAGTATGGCTTCCTTCTTGCCAGTCAGGCAAATTACGAAGCCAAAAAACTCAGGCAAAAGCCAAAAAGTCATGAACGTTGACAAATCTACAGTATTACATTTAATAAGAAATGTTTACAACTGAAGCTCGTTCCTAAGTCTATACCAATAAAAGCTAAACCCACAACAATTTCGGCTAAAATATCAACATCCCAATCACAGTTATTATGGATCAGAAACTAAATTAAATTTGCATACATAAAGAAACAGGAAATCAACAAACAAATTCTATGCATCCATTTAAACCTAAGCAATTTCTGGCACCACACTCAATGGACATCCTACTCTTAAATTTTTACATGATTACATTAAAAAAGAAGCAATCAGGAAACAGAAGTCCATTGAAAAAAATAAGTAACCTAATCATTAAACAGAAAAAAAGAAACAGATAACATTAACCACAAAAAACTATTAGTTTTCACCCTAGACTAATTAACAGATCAGACACTACCTTTTCAAAGAATGAAATAAATCTGCTAGAGAAGGGACTCGAATTCAATTGTCAGGAACGTCATAATGTAAACAAAATGAGACAGCTAATTACTGACATAGAAATTGCTTGTGACAAAGAGAAATAATAAAAAACAGTCACCAACGAAGCTCCAAAAATAATCAGACACAAAAATTCCACCAAAGAACTGAATTGTGCCACTCAATACTCAGCATTAAAGACAGTTAAGAACAAGAAAAGAAAAAAAAAAAGGACAACCTAATCGTCACAAAATGGACAAATGGAACACAATAGCCATAAGAATGACAAATACATAGAAAAAACAACAGAATTCATCAACAACAACAGAATTAAAGGTGACACAACAAATATATTTCAAAACAAAATAAAACAAGATATCAAGGAAACAGACTTTATCCTCACAAAACAAGAAAAAGAAAGCCTTACCATCAAAAATCCCTAACTGCCTACATTAAGAGCCCTCCCCCAAATACATGAAGACTTGTGTTCCATTAGACCAATAGTAAATTTTGAGGATGCATCAAGTTAAAATTTAAGCAAACTACTCAACAAAATGCCTTTGCTGGTGGGACCTAGTGTTTACAGTGCACTATGTCTTCTGGTGTAGGCTACAGCAATTTTGTTACTTTCATTGATCTGTCTCAGTCTTATCCTTGGCTTTGATAATGTGAAAGAGACTGAGGTGTGAGCGATGCTAGTAATGCCATTCCATATGCAGCCAGTCCCTGCTATGAATGGTGTGAAAATGTTGCTCATAGGGTTGGTTGGTGCATGCATTTCAGTGGGCTTGGCAGACTGATATGTAACAGAAACTTCTAGCTCGGTGAGGAAAGCAACGAGAAACTACCTCACTACTCATTTCCCTAGGACGCCTCTCCAGTGATGTCTAGGCCATCTATGACAGCTGATGGCAGAGCTGCTGAGGATCCAACCAGCCTTAGGGCTGAAGACTGAACATGCACATACAACAGAGAGCACATGTATGAAATCCTTTGACATTACCAAAATGTACACCAATATACCAATAGATGAATCCATTACAATTATCGAAAACCTTCTTAAAGAAAACACTTCACTACAAGAAACCAAATAAATTATTAGCCTTCTTAGGACAATGTTAAATCAAAATCGCTTTACATTCAATGACAAAATCTATTGCCAAAAGAGAAGCATTAGCCATGGGCTTGCCACTGTCAGGTCTATTAGCTAACATTTTTCTTAATAACTTTGAAAACTTCCTCTTAACTGGCCAACATTCAACAGTAATCTTACACCAGACCAGATACGTAGATGACATAATACGCATATATGGTAATGACATCACTAATGCACGCCAGTTATTAAATACACTAAATTCTTTACACAAGTCCATCAAGTTCACAATGGAACCAGAAACTAACAAGAAAATAAACTATTTACACATCACAATCAGTAGTAATAATGACAACCTGTCTTACGAAGTATACAGAAAGTCCATTTAGAAGTCACACACTATTGAAGAGTCAAACCACCCATACACACAAAATAACAGGAATGAATACAATGATACATAGAGCTATTTCCATAGCAATGAGCACAACGGATTTCAATGAAGAGATACAAATCATTAAACAAATCGTGAAAGAAAACAACCACCTCCAGGCACATTAGCCTATATAAACTGTTAAACAAACATAAGAAAATTACCCGGGAAACCACCACACGACAGGGGAAAAATACATGGTTCTCAACTATGTTAACAAGAACACATACAAAGTAGCTAATATTTCCAAAAAACAAGGTCAAAAAGTAGCCTTTAGAATGAACAACACACTGCAGAGACATATCAGCAAGTGCAACCTGAACAAAAAAGATTCTTTCTCCGAGTCAGGTGTCTATGAACTCAAACGCCAAGAACCTAACTGCAATAACACATATACAGGACAAACAAAATGTAATTTACACACAAGATACAAAGAACACAAAAACTTGACAAGATATAATCGGCATTCAGCCTTCAGAGAGCACATATACAACAGTTCACACCATTTCACAGATGTCAACACCGACCTAAACATTTTACACATCAAAAATAAAAGTAAATTCTTGAACATTAAGAAAGCAATCTAAATTTACACCACAAAACAAAAATCTAATGAAACCTACCTAAATGACCACACACATTTAAAGAATTCCCCACTCTTCGTTCTACTTACATAACATCTGGTAAACAACTTCCCCATCCGCTCTCCATGGCAAAGTATGCTAGATAATAACATGGAGAAGGAACTGACTGCTATCCAATAGGAAGGATCCACCATGTTCCACTAGCTCCTCCCCTGCTTCCCCTCCCCTCTCTGCAGAACAACATGCTTTGCCCAAAAACCTTCCACTCGCCTTTCCTTGACCACAGTCATGAAATAGTGTCTTGGATACAATGAAATAAGCTTCAGCAATCCAGGTAAGTACAGATTTTTGTTTTTCGTTATGTTAATGGTTGAGTACTTATAAAATAATCATTTATTTATACTTGTTCATATTATCACCTAACTATCTATCAATGACACTTTTACACTATGTAAAGGATACTGTACAAATTTAAGCAAGATTTAAATGATTTTATAGAATCTAAGGATGTTCTTGTAGAATAAAACATGTCATTCTTTATGTAATAGCATGTATTTTTTACAGGTTTGTTTATAGTGTAATAATTTATATTGAAATTTTGTGTGTTTCACAGACTGAAAATTTTTTTAATGTCCTATTGACTAAGTTGACAATGGAATATATGGCTTCCTTCCAAAAAAAATTAAGAGACTGGAATTTCTCGCTCTTTTTGATTTTGACTTATTCAACATCCTGGTACTTGAAACCAAGTTGTTGGCCATCTATGTATCAAGCAAATTTATGATGATGATGATACTGCTTTTTTAAATGGGCCTAAATTCTAAGATAATCGGCCCCTAATAGAATTTAAAAAGTCCTGCATATTAGGACATTATAAATATTTAACATCCTCAGGATTAAATTTGGCATTACCGGAAGTAATTTTAATTTTGACTATTCCTACTACTAGCCACTTGTCTTTCTCAGCATCAACGAATGAATGAATGAATGAACGAATGAATGAATGAAACAATCAATCAATCAATCAATCAATCGAATTAATCACTACCAATCTACATTTAGGGCAGTCGCCCAGGTGGCGGATTTCCTATCTGTTATTTTCCTAGCCTTTTCTTACTCAATCGCTAAGAAATTAGAAATTTATTGAACATCTGCCTTGGTAAGCTATTCCAATTCCTTATATGCCCTCTCCTTTACATCCTTACTACAACACTTAAATACCCTCATAACAAATTCCTATAAACGAATATTTGCCCCAGTTTGTCCTCTTGAATTCCAACTTTATCTTCGTATTGTGATCTTTCCTACTTTTAAAGACACCACTCAAACTTATTTGTCTACTACCCAATCATAAATACTGCCCCAACTTTTGAGGGTGGCTGTACTTCCGCCCGAACGAGGGAGCAGCTACAAAACCGGTATCGTGAGGCGTGAGTCATTTTTGGTTGAGCTGCAGAAGTGTACAGTTGTCAGTTTGAAGTTTTCAAGATGGAATGGGGGGGGGGAGTATGAGAATCGTGTGGCCGTGATAGCGTTACACAAGGTAGGGCAATCACCAGGGGAGATTTTCAAAACCCTCCAGAAGCTGAAAATTAGTAAGAAATTTGTTTACTGCACTATAAATCAATTTGTTGAGGTTGGAACTGTGAGAGATCACCCGCAGCAAGGAAGACCACGCACAGTACGAACGCCAAAACTCATCAAAGCAAAGGCGGCTCGTGTGCAACGAAATCTGGTAAGGAGACAGTGATGGCTCGCGAGTTACAGATATCAAATATGTCTATGTCTCGCACATTAAGCATTGACCTGGGACTCCATGCTTACAAACGACGCAAAAGACATCTCCTGACAAATGAACTGAAGCGCCAGAGGCTCCTAAAATCAAAGCGCTTACTTAAGCGTTACGCAGCTAATGGTCATCGTCGAATCCTGTTTACGGATGAAAAGATTTTCAGTGTTGAGGAGACTTTCAACGTCCAAAAACAACAGGGTATATGGCCATTCCACTAGAGAAGCTGGTGAAAAGGCTCCAAGGATCCAGAGGGGTCATCATCCCTCATCAGTTATGGTGTGGTGGGGTGTGAGCTTTGAGGGCACAACGGAGCTCCATTTCTGTGAAAAGGGAGTCAAAACTTCAGCTAAAAGTGTACCAGGAGACAGTGCTTGAGGGACTGGTCAAGAATCTCAACAACACCCTCTTCCATGGATGGAACTGAAGCTCTCCCATGATCCACCCTATCAAATGCTTTAGACAAATCAATCGCGAAACAGACCATTTGACCTCCTGAATCCAAGATATCGGCTATAACTTGCTGGAATCCTACAAGTTGAGCTTCAGTGGAATAACCTTTCCTAAAACCGAACTGCCTTCTATCGAACCAGTTATTAATTTTGCAAACATGTCTAATATAATCAGAAAAAATGCTTTCCCATGCAATGCATGTCAAACTGAAGGGCCTGTATTTTTTAGCTTTATGTCTATCACCCTTTCCTTTATACACAATGGCTACTATGGCAACTCTCCACTCATTTACTATAGCCCCTTCATGCACACCTTCTTCTTCTTCTTCTTTAGAGTTTGTCCCGCCTGGTGGCAGGGTCCGCTGTGTGGATTCGTTGTCTCCATTTAATTCGGTCACGGGCCATGTCAGCATGTAGTCTTACAACTTTCAGGTCATTGTGCACTGTATCGATCCATCGCTGTCTTGGTCGTTCCTTGGGCCTCTTTCCAGCGACTTCCAAGGTATACGCTGACTTTGCTAGCGTATTGTCTTCTGCACGCAACACATGTCCAAACCAGCGCAGACGGTTTTCCTGCATTTTCTTCTGGATCAGTGCAACGCCAAAGCATTTCCTAATATTATCGTTTGAAATATGATCCAGTCTAGTGATGCCAGCTGTCCACCTAAGCATCTTTGTCTCCATGACGCTTAGTCAATGTTCTACCTCCTTCGTAGCAGGCCAACACCCAGTGCCGTAAAGAGCAACGGGGCGGATAACAGTCCTGTAGATCTTAGATTTCAGATGGTCCTTCATCCGACGGTCGCAGGTGACGCCCGTTGTCATTCGCCACTTCAGCCAGGCTGCGTGTATCCTTGTGTTGACCTCATCAGTAAGTCTGCCATTGTGAGAGAGTGTGGAGCCAAGATATTTAAATTTCTCTACTTGTGGTGGATCTTCACCATCAACGTGGATGGTTCCAACTTCTCGAGGATCTAACGTCATGTACTTTGTCTTCTTTTTGTTGAGGCACAGGCCGTATTGCACTAGTCGGTTGTTCCACTCTTCTGTTTGGCACTGGAGATCAGACTTATTCTCAGCAGCCAACATGACATCATCAGCATAGAGAAGTGTCCATGGTATTGGCTTGTGAAGGTCTGATGTAACAGTGTCCATCACAAGAATGAACAGTAGTGGTGATAAGGCAGAGCCTTGATGTACTCCTACAGTGATGCGGAAATCATCGGACGCTCCTGCGGCAGCTTGAACATAACTCCTTGGTTCTACGTAGAGCATCTGTACCCACTTAACAAGGTGCTCTGGAATGATGATGATGCGGATGCTTGTTGTTTTAAGGGGCCTAACATCGAAGGTCATCGGCCCAAGCTCTGGAATGCTATGTTCTCGTAGCACTAACCAGATTAGGTCATGAGGCACCCGATCAAAGGCCTTCTCAAGATCCAGACAAGTGAGATGAAGAGGCTTATGTTTTTCATGGTGATTCTCAACTAACCACCGTGCAGCGAGGATTGCATCTGTTGTGCCACAATTTTTCACAAATCCAGCTTGGTTCGTTGTAAGTTTGGCTATCTGACGAATCCTTTTGTCGAGGATACGTTCGAAGATCTTCATCGCGTGGCTCAGAAGTCTGATCGGGCGATAATTAGAACAATCGGCAGGACTTCCCTTCTTCTTGAAGATTGGTACGGTAATGCTCCGTCACCAATCTGATGGTATTTGACCTTCTTTGATGATCTGATTGAAAAGCTGTGTTAGCCATATTGCCGCATCCCACCGTTCAGAGCACCAGAACTCTCGCCGGAAGATCATCGGAGCCGGTGGCTTTTCCTGGTTTCATCTCCTTCAGAACAGCTTGAACTTCCGTGACATCAATTCCCTTCTCTGGTCCTTCAATAGCGGTGGTGGTTGGGATTGGTGGGTGGGGAAATTCTTCTGTTGAAAGTTTCTCAAAATAGGTCCGCCAGCGTTCTCACGCTTTCTTCCAGTCGACCAGCAGATCACCTTTTTCGTCATTGATGCCGTAAAAACGTTGGATGTCTACCGTTTTGTGCTGCCTCGATTTGAGTAGCCGGTAAATGTGCCGCTCGCCTTCGCGCGTGTCAAGTTTTGCATATAGGTCTGCATATCAATTTGCTTTTGTTACAGCAATGACCTTCTTCGCCTCACTGTGGGCTGTTTTGTAGGCATTCCAACGAGATGGTGTTTTATCTGAAAGAAACTCATGGTACAGCTGATACTTAAAATTATACAGTGCCTCATAAACTACAACTAAAAATACGTATTTGACTTTAGACTTCTACACAACTTTGAAATCTCAACGCACAGTGCACCCTTATGTGTTATAGTGCTCCATAAACTGCACCTGACAGCATCATCTAAACTTCATTTTTACCTGTGCATCTTATTTGTGTTTTTTAGCTATATTTCAACGCACAGTACTTCTTAAAGATTTTAGTGCTTCATTAGCAGAAACCAAACAGAATTATTTAAACTTTGCATTTTATTTTTCTATGCATTGTTTAACAGTCACTTGTAATTGGCTGATGATGACCATGAATACTGGTCGAAACCGAAAACTTACATTTCTTATTTTAATAGTATGGAAAGGTGGAACCATTATATACCTTCTTTTAACTTTAACTTAATATTGAACTCCCTTCAATATGGAACAATATGAAATTCTTATCTCTTAATTAATTCTACACAAGTCTTGTCAAAACAACTCCTGTTAAACAATAACTCAACTCCTTCATAAAGACCACCTCCTTATATATGTTCCCTGGCCAGGCTTCTAGAAGGATATGTCACGACATAGCTTCTTGTGAATTCTAGAGTGTCCAATAGCATAGTTGCAATGTAAAGGAAGGTTCTACATAGTTCTCGTCTTACATTCTGGATATTGCGGTGTTGTGCACAATGTTATAGTGGACTGTACATCATATAGTCTATACAGGTAATAATAAAGGATATACTATTAATTACATGTTCTTACATAAACTCATATTAATATATACAGCACATGTTTCATGACATAACCTCATAAATAATATGATCGTCCGTAAATAATAATACTAATACTAAATGGACGCACTAATACTAAATGGTTGTAAACACTTCATAGCCATACCTCACAAGTAATAATAATAATAATAATAATAATAATAATAATAATAATAATAATAATAATCATAATAATAATAACAATGTCCGACTCGTTGGCTGAATGGTCAGCGTACTGGCCTTCGGTACAGAGGGTCCCGGGCTCGATTCCCGACTGGGTCGGGGATTTTAACCTTAATTGGTTAATTCCAATGGCTCGGGGGCTGGGTGTGTGTGTGACGTATTCAACATTAGAATCCTAGGTAGAGCCCTCATCTTCACAGACATCAGGTCACCTAATAGGCCGTCTACTAGAAAAAGACTTGCACCAGGCCTCTCCGGAGGCCATACGCCATTATAATAATAATAATAATAATAATAATAATAATAATTGGAGCTCGATACTGGCATTATTTACCCATGGGTTAAAGAATATTGCTTATAAGTTATATCAGTCTGTTACACTTGTGTCAGTTTCATACTTGTTTTAATGTATATATTTTGCCATGTGTTTGTCAATTTTAAGGTTATGTTCCTGAAAATGACCTTACTGATAGGTCTAAACTAGTAGCATAGAGACTTTATGCTCACATAATTGCATCAATAATAAGTGTACTGATTAGGTGGATTGTCTTTTAACATTGAAAATGTTTCTTATATTACACAGCATAGGTCCCCACTTTAGCAAAAATTTAAAGTTAACATATTTCACTCAATTGTGACTAAAGTATTGAAGGTAGAGAAATATGACGGTGTCAAGACACTTGTTTTGTAGAGCTCTATCAGACGGAAAAAAAAGGAAATTTTTGGAAATCATATCCGGTCCAAATATTATTCATGAAAAGCCGATAAAAAAGAACAATTTTTAAAAATGAACATGTTCCACAATCATTATCCGATGCCCATTTTAAATATTTCAATAAATAGATTGAACCTTTCATAAATCATCTGTGTGCCAGATTTTTGAATTGTGCAAAACTAAGGTCTTGAGTTCGATTTGAAGGGGGTCATGAATGATGTGACAATAACGTTACTAGTGGTAGAGTTAGTCAACCAATGAGTTTCTGGTTTGAGGTTATGGTATCTAACAATGAATCACATGAGTATGTCATGCACCATTATGCCGCCAATACGTAAACGTTGTTTGGTTGCAAATAAGTTAGAAAAGTGGAAAAACCTAAAGTGATGCTCTTTACGATCGATGCGTTCATCGAAAGAGTGAAGGAAGAAGAAGGGTTGACCATCGCTTCCTTTAACGTTCAAAGTCTTCATGCCCATCAGGGAGATGTCAACGGTGATTCAATCCTTCCACGGATGCCTCCCTTGGTGTAGTCCGAAACTTGGATGAATGGAGAAGGAGGTCTGGCATGTCGAGATGATGCTTGTGATAATCCATGTAGAAACTTATACATGGAAAGAGATCTGAAGAGAAGATATTGTGGTCATAGTGGTGAAATTATATCTTTAGAAGGATACCCATGTATCACAAGATCTTGACTAGGTGTTACACAGAAGCAACGAGGAGGAGGTGAAACCATTTATGAATGCATAAAATCGGCCTTCTCGTATGTCACAAGGTTAAGATCAATGTTCTTAATGTTCCATAAGGTGATGATTGCTCGACAGTCATCAAATACTTAGATACACATGGTGTGGAACAGAGTTACAGTTACAGGGTTTTATTGTGCAACCAACACTAGTGCAGCTGTATTAATGCTCCTGATGGAAAGGGCTCTCATTACCTTCTATATTGGTGTTATGAAACTTCATATTAGTAGGAAGGAAGATCTGTCCTTTGATTTTATGTGGAGATTTCAACTTTGACTTCAGGTTGAAGCAAGAAGCATCGTTTAACATATACCAGTAAACACTTCGGGATCAGTACTCGTAATTGGAACAAATCTCGATGTAGTTTTCAGCAAGATGACACCACTTGAAATGATGTATTACACATTATAAAGGGAGAATAATTTAAGTGTTCAGACTTCTTCTCGCATGCTGTGGGAAGTCCCGAGCGAGCGCCATATGGCTTCTGTCAACACGGCGAGATATGAAGCATTCACTTCAGCGTGCGGCTGTTTAGCACTCTGTCCCTCAGTTAGAAAATATTGGACTTTTAAGGTATGTTGTGAGGTTATTATCACGATGGTTAAATACACTATAGAGCAAAGAATATTTTTGGTCGAGTGTTATTTGCACAAGAAGAAGAAACCAGTTAAAAGGTGCCTTCGAAAATTCCGTAGACAATTTCGGGTGCGCAGTATTATCAAAACGTTACGTGCATCAGCTCGTTTACAAGTGGCATAGTACTGGTTCCGTAAGCAATAAGAAAAAGAAGCAAAGGGGAACAGTCCTCACATGGGAGAGGTTAGAAGATATACAGGCAAGACTCCAGGTCAGTCCACATAAGTCGCTTCGGAGAGTAGCTCAGGAAAGTGGTATTTCACCTTCTTCAGCACGTAATGCAACAAAATTGTTACGTTTATGATCTTATCGGACTCATTCAGTCCATAACATACTGCCTACAGATTTCAATGCAAGAATACGATTTTGCAATTGGCGGTATTATGGATCCGAATTTTCTTTTTTATTATTTATTTCTATTTGCTTTACGTCGCACTGACACAGATAGGTCTTATGGCGACGATGGGATGTGAAAGGCGTAGGAAGTGGAAGGAAGCGGCCGTGGCCTTAATTAAGGTACAGCCCCGGCATTTGCCTGGTGTGAAAATGGGAAACCACGGAAAACCATCTTCAGGGCTGCCGACAGTGGGGCTCGAACCCACGATCTCCCGGTTACTGGATACTGGCCGCACTTAAGCGACTGCAGCTATCGAGCTCGGTAATTTTCTTTTTATGAGCGACGAAGCCTGGTTTCATTTGAGTGAATATGTCAATTCACAGAACAATAGAATCTGGGATACAGACAACCTGCACATTTTACAGCCGAGACATCTGCACGATGTGAAGGTGGGTGTGTGGTGCGCTATCAGTGTCCGACGAATTATCGGTCCAATATTTTTTCAGGACACGATTACTTCTGACCGCTATATTCATGATATTCTGGACCCATTTTTTGCTGAACTGACTGAAGAAGAGAAAAGGTACGGCTATTTCCAGCAGGATAGTGCAACGGCCCATACGGCGCGTAGCTCTATGCGACGGTTACGGGAAATGTTCGATGATGATCAGATCATCAGTAAAGGCTTATGGACCCCTCGTTCACCTGATTTAAGCACGTGATTTTTATCTAAGGGGAAATCTTAAAGGAAAAGTTTACAGGAATAATCCTCGAACTGCAGAAGAATTAAAAACTGAAATTAGGAACATTGTGAATTATATCGGTGTCCACGAACTATAAAGTGTGTTTCGAAATCTCATTACAAGATGTGAAGCTTGCATTGCAGCTGAAGGAGATCACTTTCAGCATCATCTGTAAATACTGGTGAGTTCAGTTTAATTTCCTAGTTGATTTATTTATTTATTTATTTATTACTGGCGAGTTCAGTTCAATTTCCTAGTCGATTTATTTATTTGTTTATTCATTTACTTATTTATCCAGAGCATCTATGTAGCCAGTGAGTTCAGTTTAGTTTAGTTTCTATAGGCGTAATCATGCAGCTTCTGCTTGTCACGGCAGGCACTGCGCTCGCTGTCTCCGCTTCCTAGCGCGCCTAATCCTTGGCACTCCGCTCTGAACTTTCAAATTAATCACTCTGTACTTTAGCACTCACAGAGCAATACTTGTATCTATACTCAAACCAAGAAATCTCAAGTTCAGCATGTATCAATCACGAATATGGCAGCTGATGAAACCATGGACAACGTTTATAGACATCATCAAGAATTAAAAGAAAGACTGCGATTGCTAGAATTTGGGACTGACCATTTTTCGAGTGATATACCGGTGCCAGTAACAAACTCGAGCACGTGGTGTCAAGTAGTTCGTGGATGGCTGGCTAAGAAGAAATCTACAACCGAATTTCCGGAAATAAACATCAGAAATAGGTTTTCTGCCCTAAATAATTTAATTCTGGAAGACAACGATCGCGTGCGTGAAAACAAATCATCGCGATCCGCTGCCGTTGCCGTGCCGAGTTTAAAATTTAGGCCTAGAATTCAGATTCAAGATCCAGTTAGGCCAAAATCAGCAAAGATAGCTTTGTTTGGTGATAGCCAAGGAAGGGGAATTGCAGGAGTGATTAACAACGAGAATATAGCTATTATTGCTAGGGGCTTTACGTCGCACCGACACAGATAGGTCTTATGGCGACGATGGGATAGGAAAGGCCTAGGAGTTGGAAGAAAGTGGCCGTGGCCTTAATTAAGGTACAACCCCAGCATTTGCCTGGTGTGAAAATAGGAAACCACGGAAAACCATCTTCAGGGCTGCCGATAGTGGGATTCGAACCTACTATCTCCCGGATGCAAGCTCACAGCCGCGCCGAGAATATAGCAGCAACTGGAGAAATATATCCAGGAGCTTCAATCAGCAGTGTCCTGGAAAACGTAGAAGAAGCAACTAGGAACTTCGGGATCGACGATGCAGTGCTTATCATCGGTGGGACGAACGACGTAGCTCACGACGACGCCAAGATTGTGAGATCACAACTTAAACATACACTAGGGAAGCTGACCCACACTAACGTCTTTGTAGTGAACGTGCTGCACAGGCATGATTTGCGTAGAGACTCGTGTGTGAACATTGAAGTGGACAAGGTCAATTGTTAAAATTTGTAAACATTTTTGGACTACTCAGGTTACTGAATGCATCAGTTTTGGGAGATACTGTTATACAAAACATGGCCTCCATCTAAACAGTTCAGGTAAACGAAAGCTAGCAAATATTGTTCTAGATTTTATTAATCTTAAGATATGTACTGTAAAACAGGCAACTCCCTTGAGTTATAATAATGACCAGGAAAACTAGTAGAAAGAGCCAGCTGTACTTAAAGCTGGCTCAGTCAACTAGAAAATGAAACTCAGGATAGTAAGAAATTTCAAGTTACCCAATTGCAACAGTCAAGTTTTAGGGAGGAAGGGGGTCTGAGATTGCTCTTGGTAAACTGTCAAAGTGTAGTAAATAAACAATTAAAATTCAGTACATTGATGGAATCTTATGAGACTGATGTGGCGATAGGAGTAGAATCGTGGTTGACAGAAGGGGTGGGTAATAGAGAAGTATTTCCAGAAGGGTACACAGTCTATCATAGAGACCGAGGAGATAAAAAGGGAGGGGGGGGGGGTGTTTATACTGGTGAAGGAAACTTACTGTTCACATGAATGGTTTACTGATGAAAGGGATGAAATATTAGGGATAAAATTAGTTTGTGATAATATGAAGGAGGTGGGAATTATAGGAACATACAGGCCTGGAAGAGAGGAAAGAGACATGGAAATATTTGAGAAAATAATAGATTATACTCATGAAAACAATAATAATGATATGGTAATAATTGGGGGAGATCTAAATTTGCCTGAAGTTGAATGGAATGGAGCTGCTAGTGAAGCCCATGAACAGAAACTGGCAAATAAGTTAATTTGGAAGGGAGGATTTACACAAGTAGTACAAGAACCGACTCGTCTCAATAACTTACTAGATGTATTCTTGGTTAAACCATGGGAAATTGTTTATAAAACTGAGGTAATTGAAGGAATAGGAGACAATAAGGCTGTAATAATGGATGTAGGACTCCTACCAAAAAGGCTTAACAAGAGGGTTACACAAAACAAGAAATTGTACAGAAAAACTAAAGTTGATGAATTTGGGACTTACCTTAAATCACAATTCAGTTGTTGGATAAGTGAAGGGAGTAACATGGATACACTTTGGGCTAAATTTAAAGGAATCATTTGGGAAGGAGAGAAGAGATTTGTACCTGTTAAGAAGGGTTAAATGACCTCAGACCGTGTTTATTATACAAGGGAAATAAGAAAATTAAAAAGAAAATGTAGAATAGTAAACAGGAAAATCAAAGAGGGTAGGGAGAGTAGAGAAACTAGAAAACAGCTAATGAGGGAACTGAATAGAGTGAAAAAGGAAGCAAAAGAGAATTATATGAATGGCATACTTCAAGAGGGTAATGACCACAAAGGGAAATGGAAAAAGCTGTATTGATATATCAGGAATCAAAAAGGAAAAGGAATCCAAACTCCTACAATGGTGGGAGAAGGGGGTGAACACTATTTAACAGATACTGAGAAAGCAAACCTATTTAGTAGGGAATTCAGAGATTCAGTAGATGATTGTCAGGAGTTGGAAACCGAAACAGAAGATAGAGAGGGAGAGACACAGAGGGAAACAAGAAGCTTCTCATTCACAAATGAAGATATTTTCAGAGAAATCCAACTGCTTCAGCAAGGAAAAGCAGCAGGAAGTGATCAAATTACTGGGGAGGTATTAAAGACAATGGGGTGGTACATAGTGCCTTTTTTTAAATTTATCTTTGACTATGTCATAAATAATAGTGTAATACCAAAGGAATGTAAGGAATCTATAATAATACCAATTTATAAAGGAAAGGGTGATAAAAGGAAATCAGAGAACTACAGACCAATCAGCCTGACCAGTATAGTTTGTAAAATACTAGAGAGTTTAATATCAAAGTACATCAGGGGGATATGTGATGATAAAAATTGGTTCATGAGGAGCCAGTATGGATTTAGAAAGAAATTTTCTTGTGAGGCACAACTGGTGGGATTTCAGCAGGACATATCAGATCAATTGGATTCAGGAGGTCAGTTAGATTGCATCGCCATAGATCTTTTCAAAGCCTTTGATAGAGTGGAACATGGAATATTATTAAAGAAATTGGAGGGAATAGGATTGGACGTAAGGGTTACACGTTGGATAAAAACATTTCTAAATTCAAGGGTTCAGAAAGTCAAAGTAGGAAATAATGTATCTCAGGAAGAGAAAGTTTGGAAGGGAATTGCACGGGGTAGTATAATCAGTCCGTTACTTTTCTTAATATACGCAAATGATTTAGGGAACAATATAACATCAAAAATAAGATTGTATGCAGATGACATAATTGTTTATAGGGAAATAAACAACATTGAGGATTGTTCAGAATTACAAAGGGACCTTGAAAATATCCAACAATGGGTTGAAGAAAATAATATGAAGGTTAATGGAGGCAAATCAACTGTTACAACTTTTACAAACAGGAGCTTTAAAACTGAATTTGAATATACTTTGGATGAGGTAGTTATCCCAAAAGATGGCAAGTGCAAATACTTAGGTGTGAGATTTGAAAGTAATTTGCACTGGAAGGGTCATATTGATGACATTGTTGGGAAAGCATACAGATCATTACATGTCATAATGAGGCTACTTAAAGGATGCAACAAAGAATTAAAAGAAAAAAGTTACTTGAGTATGGTTCGTCCATTATTGGAATATGCAAACAGTGTTTGGGATCCTCACCAAGAATACCTAATAAAAGAAATAGATAGTGTGCAGAGGAAAGCAGCAAGATTTGTAACAGGGGATTTCAGGAGAAAGAGTAGTGTATCAGAAATGTTAAAGGAACTTGGGTGGGAAACTTTAAGTAAGAGAAGGGAGAAAACTAGACTTACAGGATTATATAGAGCCTATACAGGAGAAGAAGCATAGGGAGATATCCGTGAGAGGCTTCAGTTGGAAAATAATTATATCAGCAGGACTGACCACAAATATAAAATTAGAAGGAATTTTAGCAGAAGCGATTGGGGTAAATTTTCATTCATTGGGAAGGGTGTGAAGGAGTGGAACAGTTTACCAGGGGTAGTGTTTGATCCTTTTCCAAAATCTGTACAGATATTCAAGAAGAGAATAAACAGCAACAGAGAAAATAAATGAAATGTTAGAGGGCATTCGACCAGTGCAGGTTATTGTAAATAAAAGAATGTGTGCAAATAAATTAATTCCATCCCCAGGTCTAAGGACTTTGGACAGCCAAAGTAGGGGACTGCCTGTAAGGGTGAAGTACAGTGGGGATTTCGAGGGCCCTGGGACCACTACGGTAGCTGTGAAGGCCCTTCAGGAACTCTGAAAAGTGGTGGCAAAAGGGGCTCTGGTTAAGATGCAGCAGGTCGTTATGCTACTTAGGTTCCAGAAAGGGTAAAAAAAAAAAAAAAAAAAAAAAGTAAATAAATAAATGCAATGTAAATATTAATCTTATACCAGTTGTATAGTATCATTTGAAGTAATTCCACATACTGTATATCAGTTGACTATATTTGTAAGTAGTACAGGAGATATTATAAGTAGAATTTTGTAAACAATATAAATTTATTAAGGATGAGCTGTGTGTTTAATAGAAAACATTGTTAGTGTAAATTGTATAATATTGTATTTTAGGAAAATTTTCTTCTCTTGTTAATTTAATATTTAGTGCTTGACAATAATGTATTTTAGTGTACCATTTGCCACCGAGGTAGACACCTCATTTGCAAATAAAGAGATTTTGATTTGATTTGATTTGATTCGATCATTAGTGAGGAGTTTCAGAAGCAACCTAAATAATTTGAAAAGAAAGACATTCAAATACATCTGACAAATGATGTACTTATTTGTATATAATTATAGTAATAAATATTGTGTACATTGTAAGCAATCTCAAGGTTTACTTCTCCTCCATGTCCTAAAAGTTCCCTTTTCCATATTTCATGAAGGAACATTTTAATGTTCAGTTGCTTGTCCAAAGGACTAGAACTGTGGATTTTTTAATTTTGAATAATAATTGTTTGTCAATACGGATCAATATGAAAATTATTTCCTATAATAATGCTATTTGCTTTACGTCCCACTAACTACTTTTTACGGTCTTCGGAGACGCCGAGGTGCCGGAATTTAGTCCCGCAGGAGTTCTTTTACGTGCCAGTAAATCTACCAACACGGGGCTGTCGTATTTGAGCACCTTCAAATACCACCGGACTGAGCCAGGATCGAACCTGCCAAGTTGGGGTTAGAAGTCCAGCGCCTTAACCGTCTGAGCCACTCAGCCCGGCAAATTATTTCCTATGATGCTGAGCGTTATTAATTGTATGACAGGGTTTGAGTTTAATTTAAATTTTAGATGTGTCAATAATTGACATTACTTGAATCCCCGAGATAATAGAAATTGGATCGTAAGTCATGGTTATCACAGGTCTGCGTCTTCAAATTTTAACTTCCGAGCATAAGCTAGGATTGTCCCAGCTTGCATGAAATTTTCAATCAAAACCAAATAGTTTACAGTCCTCTTGAAGATATCCGAGTAGCTGTCACACAAATATGCGACTTGTGATATTCAGATAGGGTGCGAGGATCTTCGATGATATATTTGACTCAGTTAATTTGTATTCGAGGCCTGTGTATGCATACGGAGGTATTAGAGATATGATGGGCCTGGGGAACCAGTTTCAGACTTCTCAGGCGCTAAGGGCTCGATTTGTCTTATGATACATTGCACTGTGTGGGAGGATCCAGTTCAAGCAACCCGGAGTCTTCTAGATATTGGAGGATGATTATCTCCACGTGCTAGAGGTGCGATTTTGGTGTAGAAGTGTGTGGTCTCCCTAATCAATTTTCTTTCTTTTTTGCCATGAGATTTTTGGCATGCATTTGATTCACAGGAGTATCCTCATTCTGAATTATTGGCCTAATAATTAATATTGCCCACATCCCATCCTCATTATGGGAGTTAATACCCGAGTCAGTTCGGTAAGTGCCCACTGGGAGATATGATGTCTGGACGGGTGATAGTACGATATTGTGCTGTGAAGTTCTTCTTCGTCTTCTTCTTCTGCGTAAGCCATAAGTTGGTAGAAGCATAGATAGATTTATGATCTTTGGCTATTCTATCTCGCCCGCCCGTATCCGAGTTATTGCCTATAACGCGTGAGCATGCTGTGGACCGTATCCGAGTTAGCCCGGATAAGCGCAACCTTGAATTGCAGCCGTTCCTACGCAGCTGGGATCTATTTTGGTCACAAATATGTGTGAGAGAGATGAAGGTAATACCCTTATGAATGCTTCTACTCAACAGAAACCACATGGCCACGGCGATTTTCCCTCCCAATGCACTTTTTTTGTTTTGTTTCTGAAGGTAGCCTAGCACTGGCCCAGCTGGCTGCGTAGTTGGTTTGTGATTGCACAAGCGTGTGTATAGTCATGTTCTGAAGTGCAACCATGGCGTGTAGGGACAATGTAAGTGTTGACAAAATTCCTGACATCCTTTTCAATGAAGACTCAGGTGATGAACTGATTCCTGAACTAAGTGAAATTGAAAGTGACAGTGATGACAGTGAAGACGATTCTCCTGGACACGTGACAGAAAACACAGTACCGGTATCTGAATGTTCGCCTTTATATCGCCCCCCCCCCCCCCCCCTGCAATCCCATTTACTGCTAAACCAGGTATAAATATTGAAACAGAAAACACTAACAAGATGTCATTTGTAAATCTATTTCTCACAGCTGAATTTCTCAAATACCTATGCAAGCAAACAAATCTGTATGCGAGTCATGTAATCAGTGCTGCGCTGCGCCCCTTCTCTAAACACTTTCTTGCTCAAACGTGGAGTCCGTTGACTGTTTCAGAAATGAGACAGTTCCTAGGTTTGATGCTCACTACCGGCATCATTAGTAAACCATGTCTCAGAATGTACTGGACAGAAGATCCAATTTTCTCCACTCCTATTTTCTCAAAGACAATGTCACGAAATCGCTTCGAAAGTATCCTTTCATTTCTCCACTTTAGTGACAGCAGCGAATACAAGCACAGCACTGACAGATTGTATAAAATCAGACCTATTTTACAGAAACTTTTGGACAGATTTACAGAGCTTTATACCCCCAAACAGAAAATTGCTCCGGACGAAGGAATGCTAGCCTGGAGAGGGCGCCTAAGATTCTGCATATACAACCCCAGTAAAATAATAAAATATGGCATTTTAGTGAGGATGGTTTGCGAGTCTATCACGGGGTACATCTGTAAACTCATGATATATGATGCAAGTGGTGCGAATTTACAAAGCACAGTTTTTCAGCTGCTTGAAAATTATCTTGGCCAGGGGTATACATTCTATATGGACAATTATTACAATAGCGTTGGACTCGCGAAACAATTACGGGAACAGAACACTGCCGTATGTGGAACAATACGGTCAAATAGGGGTGTACCAAAAGATCTAAAGGAACACCAGGCAATTCTAAAATGGGGGAAATGACTTTCAGGAGGGACGAGGATGTATTGCTTGTTTCTTGGAGGGACAAAAAGGTTATGACAATGGTAACTACCATCCATTCGGCAGAAATGGTCGAAACAAAGAAATCTGGAAAAATACAAATGAAACCAGAGTCTGTGTCCGACTATAATCAACACATGCATGGTGTTGATACTGCAGACCAGTACTTGGCGCTCTATCCTTTCATGAGGAAAACTATAAAGTGGCCAAAAAAGGTTTTTTTTTATTTACTGTACTGCTCACATTTTAACGCATTTCGGCTATTCCAGAACTCAAATGCTCAAAAATCAAAAACATTTCTGAATTTCATGCAGACAGTAGTTAGGAACTTGCTCCAGGAAAAAAGTGAACCCAACATACAAGTACAGTCACCTCTCTCCGACATCTCAGCTCCATCTACTTCATCAGCTCCAAGTCAACGTCCCGCGATTTTGCCTCCAAAAAGGGCACCGTCCAAGGATCCACCATTTAGGTTAGATGGAAAGAGAAAAGAGCATTTTCTCTTCAAGTTTCCACCATCAAATAAAGTAAAGTTCCCTTCAAGAAGGTGCAAAGTGTGCACCAAAAATAAAATTATTAGTGAAACACGCTATTTCTGTGGAAAGTGTGGTGTTCCCATTCACCCAGGAAAGTGTGACATTAGCTACCACACCCTACAGAGATACTAGAGGACTTCATTAAGGTATGTGGAAAATTTTGTTTCCATATCTTGTTTAGTTTAGAACTTATTGTGAAAGGAATTCGTTGTTTGCTCTGCCACTAAAAGCTGAAAATGCTGGGCCAGCTCAGATGATGGGCGTGAATGTGTTAAGGTATGGTTGAGTGTTATTTAGCATTGCCGAAAAGTACAACACTGAATGTGGTAACGGGGTATTGCAATGGCTTGCAATGGGTTTTTAGTTTAATGAATTATGTTGCGTTAAACCTTGAGTTTGCACTGTTATTTCAATAACTTACACTAATAATTTCTGCTCTGTAATTATAATATAATCCCCTGGTAGCCTACTTTATATAGTTTTTTTTTTTTTTTTTTTAATATCGAGCACCCCTGAGTGCCGAGTTGCTGGAGCTGTCCAGATAGTCTTTTAGATTAAAACAGGGACAGTTTTACTACTACGAAGGTATATCATTCAGCTTCAATTTGCATATTAGTGCACTCAGAATCAAGTGCCTCTAATTTCATAGTTCTAAATTTGACCACATGTACCTGATGCAACCCTGTATAGATATTCATAACTTAATTTTCTTCCAGGATATCTTTCTGTAGCCTTCATACAACACCAAAATGTTAGGATGCTTTTCCACATACTAAGCATACAATTTCTTAACCATTAGATAATGTGTGTGAATCATGGAGAGTATTTTAGCACTGTGCATCCTTAACATACTGTATATGATGTTCAACAGACCAAAGGGTTTAATACTGAATAGTTTCTGGACAAATTTTTACTGCCATCTACACATTCTGCAACATACACATGTTGACATTCCCCTTTCTTCTGATGTACAACGCCGGCATTCCCCATTCTTAACATGTACAAGTTTTCTAAATTGTTTTATACCTAAATGACCCTCTCCTTTTCTGTGCTGAACAACAACTCCAATAATTCTTCTGCCCTTTGTATATGTATTGACCCTACTGGTTAATTTTTTGTAGTCAGGTGACATTCCTACAAAATGCCTTTTAACACATTGTAAAAATAATAATTTAGGTGCTAATGGAATGATGATGATGCTGAGTAGTGAGAGAAGAGGAACAGAAATATTACCGGGAAATTATGAGATGTAGGAAGAGAAAAACTATAATGAATATTGAAAAAACAGTCAGGCAAAGAGAAAAAGAAATTGTGCTTCAAGGAAAAGGCATTAAAGTGGAAGGAATATTTTGAAAAACTTCTGAATATCTTACAGAAGATGCGGTGGAAGAGGCAGAAGGAGGGAAGACATACTAAGAGGTCTTAATAGCAACGAAAGCAAGAGTAATATCTCAGAGAAAGTAGTAGCAATAAAGAAGATATATTCGGGGAAAGAAAAATAACTTTAGATCTCTCTCTTATGATTCTGAGATTTTCTTTGTCAATTTTTATCTGCACATGTGTATTACTGTTAACTAAATTGCCTTCTATTTTTAATTTTTTTAAGTTTGTAATGTTCTTTTTAATGATTGCTACCTTATCACTGTTTTATAACTTCATTTTATTTGATAGAATCAAGTATTTGGTTTGTTTTCTGAACCCATGATTTGTCTGCAAGTGTGGTTGGAAGTGTGTATTTGAGAAAAAATAAATACATATATAATGCCCAAAATATTGGTTATTATCTGAAACAAAGTTTGAGTACCAATGTTTATATTTAAAGACAACTTCTTGCAACCAAGTGTCAAAGTTTATGTATATCTTACCCACATCAACTAAGGACAGCTGGTGATCTGTAGAATTTTTATCTATGGTTGACAAACTGCCTCCAGTAGGCACATAGTTTAAAAATGTCTTTAAATGTGGCAGTAGAATCATCTGACTGGTCAAACGCCATGTTTTTCAGTGTTGTATTATTAACTGGGAGAATGAAGAAAGTTTCCAATTGGTCTAGCACTACTGTAGTTAAACCAAAAAGCTAGGAGATAAAAGGTGAAATAAGAACATTATTAAACAAGTCATTCTATTACGCTCTTCATCTGTGTTGGACCATTCCATCGTTCTATATTTTGCATAGGTTGTGAACATTTTTAATACATTACAGCAAATTTTCATCTTTCTTAGAAATAGGATTTCAAAGTGGCTTGCTATAAAATAAAGTTTCCTTTTTCAGATTAGTCAAATAAAGAAATTTCTTCACTGAAAGAGAGCTATCTAAACAATGTCATTTATTACAGAGTATAATAAATAAACTGAGGTTACAAGCATTTAAACTAACTTACCTAAACCAATCCTGCTGTTCAGTTGGGAGATTTCATCAGAATATGCACTATCTGGATCATGATCAAGAGCTGATCGGACCTTTTCTGCACGCCTCGATTGACATACAGGTCCAAGCTGCTTGGGATCTCCAGCTAGAATCAACTGACCACCAATCTTTTTAGGGCTAGTTGGACCAAGAATGCCTCCAATAGCTACAAGGGACTCTGGCTCAAGGGCTTGACCACATTCATCAATGAAAACATGAGTGAAATGAGGCTTTTTCTTCTCTTGCCACAACTTTACAAACCTGGAAAGATTCATTACCAATCATTTTTAGATGCAAAGGATTGTCACAATTATTATGTAAGAAAGAAGTTTAAAAAGTTAAAAAGGCAAAGAACATTATTAAAATAAAATTAATGAAAAATAAGTTTGGTCTCCCTCAAAATCGTAACACCAGAATATTATGCAGAATTCTGTATCTTCTCCTGACTTGGAAATGTATTACTCCACGGACAACTGCAGTGAAGGAGGATCTCATTGGTGCCTCTGAAGCACTGGTTCAATAAAAAGGTAAGTTCAGGACCTGGAAACACACCCACCCACACAGACAGAGAGAGAGAAAAAGAGAGCTCTAGCTGGCATAATGCAAAGTGGTCTGAAGAACAGTGACTGCAGGAGTACTCAAAATCCAGAAAGGGTGATAAGTAGAGCGAGTAAATATATGAAATTTCATATTCTAAACTATAAAGAATATTCAAGTGGGACCAGATATCTTTACGTTTTATGCAGCCAGCAATAAAAATCCACCTAAAAAAATTCATATTTCATAATATTTTGATATAATCTTCATATTTTACAAACATTTTCATATTTATTCATATTCTGGCATTTATGCAAATTCTGTATAATTATACATTAAGTAGTTATTCAAATAACTTAGAAACAGAAAAAGCATCCTTTCATTCATGTTTTTATATGCAATAAATAAGAAAATAAATTACAAAACAAAGTTAATTTGTATAAAGTCAGTATTAAATCCAATGATATTAATCATTTACAAAATGCAGAATTGAATACTTATTATATTTGTTAACATGGATAACAATTTCGTACATCTGTCAATAAAACTTTATAAGCCATGTTATATTAAATCTTACGTCACAATTAAATATTCATGTTATCTATTCTGAATACAGTTTTGCATATAAAAACATATGATATAGTATCAGCCTACTTAAAGATGGCGTACCGTGTTTCAACACAAATTCCGGCAGTTGAAAGCGTATTAAGCATATTGAAAATGTAATACGCTTTAATTCAATTTTTAAAAATAAACATATTAAAATTCATGTAATGTCAGCGTTTCCCTTGATTTCGTATTAACTTGAAAATAACATGATTTCATGTACAAGTAAAAGCAGCTTTATATGCTATGTCGTACTGAAAAGCAAAATTACATATTGATTGCAAATAATTATTACTTACAATTTACTTCATTACTGGGAGCTGATTAAATGAACACAGTCTTAAAACAAAATCATTTAATAATTTTGAAGTAAAAATTCAAGATATTACTTTTAATATATTGAATTTTGGAATGAATTCCTACCAAGTAACTTTCAAGTATCCAAATTAAAACCAGCATGAACAACTTCACATAATTTCATATTTTGTCATTTTGAACTTCACCTTTTTCATATTTTCATACAGTTTATTTCATATTTTGGTAAAAATTTCTTCATATTTTTACTCGCTCTAGTGATAACTTAACCAGGGTCCTAACTGGACAAAATGATGTATAAGTATATAGAAGTAATAATATTAATATTAGTTTTAAGTTCCACTAACTACTATTTACAGTTTTCAGTGATGCCAAGATGCCAGAATCTTATTCCCCAGGAGTTCTTTTCTGTGCTGGTAAACTTATCAATATGATGCTAGTGTACTGAAGTTTCCAATCTGATTCTGAAGGTTTTTTAATTTCTGTCAGGGAAAACAAGGCCAGAGGAATAGGATAAATTCACACACCTAAACATGTACTTTAACAATGCCTTTAAATGTGGCAGTAGAATCATCCGACTGGTCCAATGCCATGTTTTTCAATGTTTGTTATTGGGCGGTATGAATAAACGTGAGTATTTAGTATATACTCAACATTTCTGAGTATATACTCCACTTCATAAGAATGAAGTTCATGAGAATATACTCACTAACTGAGTATATACTCATGTCATGAAGGTAGTGTAGTAATTGTAACAATCTGAGAGTAGATTCTCATTTGTGGTATGAATAAAAGAGTACATTCTCAGATTGACGGGTATAATCCAAGTCTGTTTTGAGTAGGGCTGCTATGTGTCTGAAGTATGAACATTTACTGGTTTATTGCTCTTAAAAGTATTATATAAATGGCTGAGTTTATTAATAATGTGAGAACTGTTTCCAGGAGGGACATGGGCATGTGAATTCTAAGAATCTAAATCATTTTTCAAAATTGAATTTATTTGGGCAATAAAATAAGAGGGGCTATTTAGAATATTGCTAAATTACATGTATTTTTAAGACTATTAGGTCACCCTGGAGATCTATGTGGCATAGAGGACTTGGTACCCAACAAAAACTGAGTAAACTTATTGTTCAGATTATGTACGGTACTTTGTGATTAAAGCTGCAGTGTGAATTGCATTTCCTCAAAATAATACAAAACTTGCTCTTACCAAACCAGAGCGGCAGAAAGTATATTTATCCAGCAGCAACGACTGTTCTTGACTGCACTCATGTTAAGCCTACATCTTAGGGTGGTGAGTCCGTAAACAAGAATGGTAATGAATGTATTTTCTTTCTGGACCTTTATGACCACCCAGAATGCCAGGAAGATGTTTCATTTGGAACATTCAGTACACAGACCTGTACAAGAGATACAAATTTCTATTTTACTCTCACTTTCACATTAGGCCTATTTATCTCCTGAGTGAGTTTGCTACGCAGTTTGGGTCAAATATTAGTTAAATCCTGGATTCAGGATATAGGGATTCTATCCCAACTGTCAGCATCCCAGAAGATAGTTTTCCGTGGCTTATTTTCTCACTTGGCAAATCCTGGCGCTGTACCTTGATTAAGGCCACTTTCCTATCCCATGTTCGCCCTAATACCTATTGTGTCGGTGCGACATAAAATAAATAACAAATATAATTTATTTATTCTTTCGTTCCTCCTGCACATTACTTGAAATTTGGTTTGAGTGAGGCCTAATCCCAAAGCCTCAGACATTTCCTTCCGAGATTTATTAAAATTTTGATGGGTATAGCCTACAATGAAGGAAGGTACTGGTAATGAAAGTATTAACATGCATGTGTGGTTAAAGCCATACATTTGTTTCACTCTAATTTTCATGTTATTTATCATTTGAGTCATCGTGCACGTTTATACATTCTGTCCATTCTGGTTTAAATTATTTAGAGCTTCGGATATTATTGCTAATGAGGAAATACTATGATACTGTTAACGTACCGTAGGTTACATGCTTTAAAATTACATTTTTTATCATACTCTCATTTTCGTATTATTTACCTTTCACGTTATCACACGTTTCTACCTTCTACAGTACTGATACATTAATTATAATTTGTTTTAAACCAACTCCAGAGCGTCGGACGTTACATTTATTCCTGAAAAATGTTATTGGCAGAATATTTGCATTGCTATGAGTAAAATACAACTTGATGTGCATGCAAACTGTACAGAAATCGAATCTCAGTATTTGAGGTTATGTATGTCAATCTTATGCAGCATGAGTACCTACTCAATTTAAAATGATCCACATGACGGTGCGCTTGAGTACCTACTACATCGAAGGAGAACCTTCTTATTCTTACCAAATGGAGTACATACTACTTGGGCTGAGACTATACTCCTACTAAATGCTCATACTCATGAGTATATACTTTGACTAAGAACTCAGGTTTTATTCATACCACCCATTAACTGAGAGAATGAAGAAAGTTTGCAATCTGTCTTGCACTAGAGGTTCTCTCTCGATATTTCCTGGCAGTTCCGAACATTTTGCCATAGTTTAGATTAATTCTATTGGGTGCATAATAGTACTCTTCCTTTTTTTTTTCCAGAGGATGGTTGCCAAGTTGTACTTCCTCTTACGACAATAATTGGTACCACCACCACCACCACCACCTTTTTTTTTTTTTTTTTTTTCCAGATCAGTACAAGTTTGACATTCATGCATTACATCACTGTCATATAATATTAAATATTCTGCAGGGGGAAAAATGGAGTGAAAGAGTCTAAATTTACTGACAGGTGATGCTGGAATCATAGTAAGAGAAAAGTGTGAAAATTTTGTTGTGATACTCCACAGTTGCAAAAGGGTTTGACCACAAACATGGAAGTAGTACAAAATATTGCAGTAGTGTCACCTAATGAATGTCTGGATGCCTTCAAACTGTCTGTTGTTTCATTACCAGAACTTATGAAGTATAAAGACTGCATCACAAAAGCAGACTTTTAGTGGGAAAAAAACCTAACATTAGTATAAAGGTACAACACAGGAAATACAGTTGAATTTTGGCAAAAAGTTGCTAATTTAGTAGATTCTAGAGAATCAAATCCTTTCAAAGGTGCATTATTGTGATTCATAAAATTTGACCCTCAATTGTACGTAAAAATTCTTGAAGAGAGTGATTTATTACAATAGCTATAGAGTGAAATTTGCTAACATATTGAGGTCGAACACTCT
The DNA here is from genome assembly GCF_040414725.1 of Anabrus simplex. Taxonomy (NCBI): domain Eukaryota; kingdom Metazoa; phylum Arthropoda; class Insecta; order Orthoptera; family Tettigoniidae; genus Anabrus; species Anabrus simplex. The sequence goes on along the minus strand of NC_090270.1, from coordinate 202,369,471 downwards.
CTCTCTCTCTCTCTCTCTCTCTCCACATCTTTCTCTAGTTAAAGTATCACATGCTATGGAAGAATGAAAATTGAAATAAAATGACTACTTTATCACATTACAGTGAAAGTGTTAAATTACTGTGTGAAGTGGCATACAAGACAGTTTCTTATACTGCAGTAAGTTTCAGGTTGGTTTTTACTACAAGTCTGAGTATACTCGAGAAAGAAACCTACACACACACACGAACAAAAATAAGCAAGATGTCTAAGGTACAACTGGATATCATCTTAGCTGATTGTGATGGCATGATCCCATAAATGGTGAGCACCTTAAGAGGACCTCTGAATATCACCACTCCTCGAAGACATCACAAAGTCATCATAATATTTCATAATCTCCTGATAAGCATTCCATAAATTATTTAGTAGAAAGTTTTTTTTTTTTTTTTTTTTTTTTTTTTTTTTAGCACCTCTTGCTCTTAATTTTTCAGAAAATGATCTTTCAATGCAGTACCTAGACTACCTGTCAAGTAGGTAGACGAGTAGTTTGATCTAACATCTTGAGCATATTTTCAATATGGTTTTGATATCTTGGATAGAATATTATTAGTTGGAGTGTTATTTTGACTATCAGTCATCACCTATCTGCATTTAGGACTGTTACCCAGGTGACAGATTTCCTATAAGTTGTTTGCCTAATCTTCTCTTAAAAATTATTTCAAAGAACTTGGACCCTTGATAAATTATTCCAATCCCTAATTCCTCTTCCAATAAATTAATATTTGCACCATTTCTTCCTCTTGAATTCTAACTTTATCTTCCTACTTTCACAAGCTCATTTACTAATATCAAGCCATATCTCCACTCATAATACGCCCCTCAGTAGGGCAGCTTGTCTCCTTATTCCCAAGTCTTCTCTCAGCCCAAAGTTTGTAACATTTTCATACCACTACTCCTTTACAAGATATTAAAATCATTCCGTATTGATAATTTCCACTTCACAAAGGAAAAGATTTATTGCGACCTCCTATTTAATACATATATCCACTCTTTTGTTGAAAAACACCCACAAAGAAAGCTCTGCTTTCCTCTACATCTTTTTCCAGTTCTCATATCAATTATTCCTGGAATAGGTCCTATAAACTGGAACCATATTCTAATTGGGGCCTTACCAGAGACATATGCCCTCTCCTTTACATACTTACTGCACTGCTACGGTAAATACTCTCATAATCATATGAAGAGATCTACAACCTATATTTACAATCTTGTTAATGATTACCCCAACAAAGATCTTCCCTTATATTAGCACCTAGGTACTCACAGTGATCCCTGTGAGGTACTTTAGCCCGAATCACACAATAATTAAAATTGAGAGTCCTTTCCTCTTGGTAAAGCTTGCAGCATGACTTCTCATCATGGTTACCATCATACCGTTGTCTGTTATCCATATCACAACTTCTTTACAAAAACATGAAGGTGCAGTAATGCTGCTCTGCGGGACCTTGCTCTTAATCAGGATAAGATAATGCTTTGGCTGCTCTAATTCTACACATTGTATTTTCTAGAAATTTAGCTACGCGTTGAACCACTATTTGTCTAGTCAATAGCCCTCCCATTTTCATCAGCAGTCGCCCATGATCTACCTGTGATCAATTAAAACAGAATGACCTACAGACAAAACTATAAAAAATTATTGCTATCATCACTGCAACATGCACACCAACATACCTCTCAAAATCATGACAAAAACTAATGTTCGGACAGACACTGTACAGCAAAATTTCTCCAGATGAGCACTCCTTTAAACCAACCGTACCTATTCCCAACCACTTTTATCTGGCAGAAAATGATATTGTTCTGAGATCAATGTAATTTCACGCGCATTAAGATGACTGCCCCTTCCCCAACCAATGACCACGAATTTTGCTCGTATATCTGTTGCCACTGGTTTAGAACATTATACAGGGTGCGGCAGAAATACCTGACAATTCGAAACGTAAATAACCCAGCAATGCAACAAGCCATTTAAAGATTTATTGCACAGTTGGAAAGAGTAGAGTTTGCCATTTGCATCACATACACATACACACTAGGTTTTGAAAATAATGTCAACTAAATGCTGACTATCCTATTCGATGCACCTCTGAAGCCTCTCCCTGAAGTTTCGCATGACTTGCTTCAGCATGTCTTGCGGTATTACCTCAATTTCTTCACAGATGGCAGCTTTCAGACCATGTAGTGTTTGCGGCTTACGTCAATAGACGCAATCCTTCAACTATCCCCAGAGAAAGAAATTGCACGGGGCGAGGTCAGGGGAACGGGCTGGCCATGGAACGTCACCCTGTAAGGAGATGAGACGCCTGGAAACATTTTTCTGAGGAGACCAATCGACACCCTGGCTGTGTGTGCAGTGGCACCATCTTGTTGGAACCACACAGCAGGATTCCCTAAGTCGGCGAGTGTCGACTGCAGGAAGTTGCGTAACATCTGTACGTAACGATCTGATGTTCCTGTTACAGTGTTGCCCTCCTCTTAAAAATCGTGCCTACAATTCCGGAATCAGCGACAGTGCACCAAACAGTAACACGCTCGCTGTGGTAAGGTCGCTCATGGAGTTGTTGAGGATTGGTTGCGGACCAGTACTGAAAATTTTGTTTATTAACGTAGCCTGACAAATGAAAGTCCGCTTCATCACTTGCCAGGACACTGGTGTCAGCTGCTACAGCTTCCAGGATAGTCTCACAACACACTCTGCAGTTGGCCCTATCACGTTCACTGAGTTTCTGAACACCCACGATTTTGTACGGATGGAACTTCATGTCTGTGTGTAAAATCCTCCTTAAGGTGCGATCTGAGAGTCCCATAGCACGTGAATGCCTACGCACCGAACGTCAAGGAGATTGCATAACGGCGTGTCTTACTGCTCGGATAGTCTCTGGTGTTAGGACACTACGAGGCCTACCAGGCGCCTTCGTTTTCACACTTGAACAACTTTTTCTCAAACTGTTCACCCATAACAGAATGGTGCTCCTGGTCGGAACTTTCTCATGTTGACCTAAGCCAAAGTGTCTGTGAAACAAACGCTGTGTTGTGGTAACAGAGTCGGCATTTTTGAAATAACTCTCAATCACGAAACCTCACAATCGCACTGATGTAACACCTTGTATAATATAAATGTCTACATGCTATGCCTATTTCCCACATTTTGGCTGAAGATGACGCCAAACAGCGTCGAAACTAGTTCCAAGTGTAAATATATGTTGTAAATAAACTATAACATTTATTTGTATTGAAAAGGTGGACCCTTTTAAGTTTCCTATCTTCCATTCTCAGTTCAATACGGACAAAAATGAAATTCTTAGATTTAAATTTAAACCTCAGTGTTCACCATTCCATGCCATGCTAGTGACTGGCTGGCTGAATGACTAGCCCAGACGAGACGATACAAGTGTTCTCCAAGGCCAAGGCCGCACGCACCATGACAATAACACCTGTTTGAAAGCTGTGGCCAATACGACCTTTTGTTCGCTCCAATCTACTGTGTGTGACATGAATGGCAAACCCTGCTCTTTTAAACTGCCCAACAAAATTGTGAATGGCTTGTTGCGTTGCTGAGTTATTTACATCTGAAATTCGTCAGGTATTTCTGCATCACCCTGTATGTTCAGACACACTAAACATAGATAGAAATTCGTGTCAGTAATATATTTTTATTTCATTAAACTAATGTACCTTGTGATTAATGTCATATATTATTGTTTAGTTGCAACTGAAACTCTGGTTAATTTCATACATAATTCTTATAGCCTGTGTTATGTATTTAAAAATATCTTATGTTAATTTTGTTCTTATATTCCCCGTTTAGTACTTATGTACAGAGAGTTTATTTTCTTATCCATACGCTGGTGGATTCTATTGCCTGTCGTGGAACTACCAAGAATCACGGTCATGTGTAAATTGTCAGGAGCACAGCGATAATGTATTGATTGGCAGTTATTGATTTGATTCCGTGAAAGCAACATGCTTCGGTCAAGAGACCTAAAATTGATTCCTTTTTTGGGAATAATGATGTTGGTGTGGGTCATTGTGGACCCGGGGTGATGGATGTCACCATTCATCATGTTTTATCAGTTTTACTTCGTATGAAGAAACTTAAGTATTGACGATCCAGTGGACATGGCTCGTGCGTGTTTCTGTTTGGATATCTTAACTGGAAGCAAGTTTCACCCTTATTAAAACTTTGGAATTATGGTGCTCCCATTTTTTCATCATGAATCAAGATACGTACTGTATATTTCAAAATTCTTCATGACCTTGTTAAACGTTTAAAAATATAACAAACTAGTGGACTCAAACCTCACTATCTGCTAAAACCTAAAGAAACTATTAAATTATCTTATCTTGAACTTCTCATCTTGTTAATTAACATTTAATCCTTACGGCTCCCCCTAATTATTTTAAATTCACCTTCAGGAAATATTCTTCTTGCAATAATTAATTAATCAACCAATCATTAATTGGGCTAAATTATCTATTATATTGGGCAAACCTGTCACTTCCTGTTTTGAATTTGGATATAGTAACTTTATCTTACTGATTAGTGATGAGACATTCGATTCATTTGATTCCGTTCACGTTACTGAATCGATACAGTGATCCGATTCACGGCACATTAGAGTCACCGCTCCTACTGCATCTGTGTAGTATGTAATGGTGAGACAGCAGCAACAGCATTCATTGTTCGCTGCTGCCATCTGGTCTTCATACTATGAACTCCTTTCTTAGAAAAAAATGCTAGTCACTCTAATACATCGAAGGTTTCTGGCGATGCAGGATGGGAAAGGTCCTGGATTAGGAAGGTAGCAGCCGTGGCCTTAATTAAGGTAGAGTCCCAGGATTTCCTGGTGTAAAAATGGGGAAACTATGGAAAACCATCTTAACGGCTGCCGACGGAGGGATTGAAACCCAGTCTTTTTTGAAAATATGTACTGTATTTTTCTATCAGCGGAGGATTTTTTTAAATCGTCATATTTTGTATAGGCTACCCGAGATGTACAGTAGCCCACTTGTTTTCTGATTCAACATACTGTTGGTTAAGTTATTGCGTCAGTCGGCTCACTTACTGTCCACATATTATTGTAGTCTTGTGCAACAATGTGACGAACTGAGACAATACTGAACCGTTCTTCCCAATATAAAACAGGTACTTTTGAGTGGTCATGAGCATGACTCATAGTCATAGGGCAGACTAGAGTTGAGTTTAATTAATTGTCAAATGTCAACTAAGTTATAATACTAAGATTCATTAAACTAATAAATAGTATAACCTAATAGCCTACTTACTTACTAGCTACTTTAGAATTATGTTTTGACTACCTTTTTAACACTGAAAATAAATCCATCTATTATTTAAACCTCCCTGTAAGAAGAGGACAGTGAATGCAAGTGGGTATTATTTTCAAATGAGCTGAGCTCGGGAGTCCATTTGGCTTACGATTCTTTCAGTGTACCATGGCTCTGTATGTATTGCTTCAGAGGAAGCCCGGCTCTCTGCCAGTGTCCACTGTCCAGTGTGTCGATAAGGAGCTGTGTGTATCTTGTGTCTCACTGAGCCGTGCTCGTTCACGATTCTTTCGGTGTGCTATGGCTCACTGTATGTCTCGCTGCAGTGGAAGCTCGGCTCCCCGTCAACGTACAGTGAGTGCGCCACTCAGCACTGTCCGCTGGGAGTAAGCTGAATTGTGTGCCATGAGCTTGCCGTTCCTGTGAATCGATTCACTTGGACATTTGAATGAATCGATACACTGGTTCGAATCATACATTCAGTAGCCAACACTATTACTAGGGCCCGGATTTTTAGGTGGCATAAACCTTCACTTTAGGTTTTTGTATTCTTAAAATAGGTTATTTTAGGTTTTGCCTCCAGGCAGCAATACTTTTTGGTTTTCGTAGTTCTGTAAAATTTATTTATGTACTTATTTCACAAGTTTACATTGTCATATTCATAAAAATACACAGAGAATACACTGTACTGTTTCCTTTGCAAGTTATTGTTTGGCATTGCAGTAAATAACAACGTACATACCCAAATTGTCTGGCGTAAATGATTACCTGTTGTCATGTAACACATTCTTATATGATGAAAAAGTCTTTTCAACGGAACATGATGTCATTGGAGCGTAGTGCATAGATGCTAATGCAGCAGGTTGTAGGGGTAATTTTCCTGAATACTTTTCTCCCTGTAATACTGAATTGATGACTTTCATATCTTCAAAACCAGGACTGCGTTGAAGAATCTTCTGCAGCTTTGAAAAACATGCCACTCCCAATGGCCCAGGTATTTCTCTTCTGGAAACATTGCCAATGATATCCACGGAATCTTTGAGTGGCAAGGTTGCACCTTCCAACTGGAGAATAGCTTCTGGTATAAAACAAAAATGTGTCTTAATATATGCTAGGGAAGCGACGAGGGTCAGGCACTCGAGCGATTTCTTGGCCTTTGCGATGCAGGAAGCTTCTGTTTCATCCAAGTCATTGACAACATTTTTAATTCCTTCTAGGTGCTCAGCATAGTAAATAGCGCCAGACAACCAAGATCCACAGCGGGTAAATATCGGCTCAGGTGGAAGAGGTGTTGTTGGTAGTTTATCTTTGAACAACTGTATACGTGTTGGGGCTTTGAGGAAAACTTTCTTATTGAAGAAACCACGCTGTTGACGTTACTGAAGTTGCTTTTAATCTCCTCCGCAAGGCGGTGCAGGCCGTGGGCCAAGCACGTAATGTGTAGCATGCTCGGGTAGAAGGACTATAGAACCTGACCTGCCTTCAACATGTAGGCAGCACTGTCTGTCACTAACAAAATGAACTTACTATCTTGATTCCCTGCTGGCCACAAAATGCGTAAAGCATCCCTCACAGTGCAGGCTATTGTGCTGTTGTTAGTTTGTTCTATTTCTTTACAAAGAATTAGATGAACATTACCTGGTTCATTTTGATCCAGCTTACCTACTACCACATTCACAATGAAGCGACCGCAACTGTCAAATGTTTCATCGACAGAACACCAAATATAGTGATCGCCTATATCATTTCCTATTACATCTAATGTCTTCTGGTAAACAGGATGCGAATAATTCTTCCTTAAAGTGGATTCATTAGGTATACTGCGGCCGCTGATGATCTCCTAAGAATGTTTTCATGGTCAGGTTACTTAGCACGTTCCATGGGACGTTTGCAGACACCAACACCTGACATAGGCGAAAGTTAAAGTTATCTTCAAGCTTGCCAATTGTGGAAGAAATAAACGTTTGCTTACTTTTGCTGCTGGACTTATTTCTCCTCGCTACGCTAGCCATGTGAGCAGCTGCAGATTTATGCTGCTCAGTATGGGATTTCTGCTCACATTTAACCTGAAATGAAGAATCCAAATCCTAAGTACTCTTCAGTAAGCAAGCTAGGGTATTGCAATGCAGGTTTTAGATCAGTTACAGGAAACTTACTTCTTAGGAGCATGCCTGACAGAAGACTACTCGACCGTCTGCAGTGAAGTGTCCATCTGTAGCAATCCATTTTCTCAATAAGTGCGATTTATGCATTGTTTCGCTACACAGCAATTATGGTTAGAAAATACTTCAGGAACCAGTCACCACACACTCTGCTGGATGTACTCTCCATGGACGACTGGAAGCGAAACTGTTTACGCTCCTCCTGACCTTTTATCAGATGCATCAAGGAGCCATCAGATGTCATATATGTAGTGGGAAGCATGGGATGTGCTGCATTTAACGGTAGTAACATGAACTATCTCCGTCCTACTGCTTGTAATTGCGGTGGAAATAATTTTACAATGCAGGGAAAATAACGTTCTTTATTTGAAGAAGGTAAAACAGCTATTTAGGTTATTTCAGGTGTCAACCCCTCATTTAGGATTTTTTAGGTGCAATGAAATTCACATATTCTGCTCCAGGAAGTGTGAAACGAACAAATATATCGAAATTTGTGAATTAAACAGCGAGGAAAAGATAGGTTAAAACCTAAAAATCCGGGCCCTAACTATTACTGATGCCTATTCAGGTATTTAATGGCTGATCATTATTATCTTTAGTTTGATTTCATCAAGAAATATTATAATATAAATCTTTATTGCAACCAATGGTCAAATAAAAGAATAGAATACATAGCACTATTCACTACAGAGACTTTTCAGAGAGTAGGCTCTCTTTGGGCACTCCAAAGCGTGATAACGGCCACAAAGTCTATTGCACCATCGACATACACAGTCACTATTCGGATCGTGAAAGCGGAGAGTAGCACAAGCCTTGTGGTGAAATCCGTGGACCGCTACATGGGTCACCGCGTGTCTCAGTTCAAAACAACTTTGTTGCCAGTCAGTTGTCATTGCATCGGTTGTGTAGAAGTCACTCCATATTTTGGTCTTTTTAAATTTCAAATTACGCAGGAAGTCTTGGTATTCTGTCGTCGATTGCAGGGTCATAGAAAATTATTATTCTACTTTGAACCTTTAAACATAATTCTGCCTTGAGCCTTATATTCTCTCTATATAAAAATATATGCCATCATTTTCATTTCTCCTTGTCCAGCTCCTGCCAGGTCAGGGTGTTGATGGCACTTCTCTACCGATGCCTCTCCTTTCACCACTCTTCTTCATTAACTGTATTCCTGTCCAGTCTTCTTTTTCTTATAATGTTGTTGACAGAGTCCACCCATCTTGCTCCGGGCCTCCCTCTAGCCCTCTTTCCTTCTATCTTAGCCTCCAACACTTCCTTGGTATCCTTCCCTCCTCCATATCATAATATGTCCAGACCATTTAATTTATTCTTCTCCAACCTATCAGTCACTTTCTCTACCTTGTTTTTCCTACTGTACTCCTCACGAACTTCATCTCATTGGCCTACATTTTACTCTCATTTCTTGCTGTCAAAATCCAAATGTCTGATGCATATGATAATATAGCAGTATAGTACATATTGTACATTATCTCTTTACATCTTATAGGAACTTCATTGTTTTACACCAGGTTCTTTACATTCTGATAAAATGTATTTTCTGTTTGTACCCTTCTGCTGATCGCCTTATCAAACCTTGCATCTTGCATTATTTCACTTCCCAAATATTTGTATTCAACAAACTCAAGGTTTTGTCGCCTGATACTAATGATTCTTTTTCTTTCTCTTTTTCCTCTTGTCATCACCATTGTTTTGTTCTTCTCTACACTGATTTTCATACCATATTTCTTAATATTGTCAATTAAAGCCTCCACTTGGATTTGCACTTATGTATTGTTGACTCCTCAGATCACAATGTCATCTGCAAACAACAATATTTTCATATCCCTTCCATATCTTGCCTTTGTTTCCTTTAGAATTTCATCCATAACCATTATAAACATAAGTGGAGACAATACTCTTCCTGTCTTAGACCAGTTTGGTTTCTAAACCAATCCATTCTCCCCACTGGAGTCTGAACACAACTGAAACAATTCTTATACACTGCTTTTATTGGTTCCCTTGATTGCCTTCCACATCCTTTTCTTTCCAGGGTTGCCCACACCTTTTCTCTATTAACACTATCATATGCCTTCTCTAGATTAAGGAATACCATCACCAGACTTTTTCCATATTCACACTGTTTTTCCATTCGTAATATCACAGTTAATGTAGGGTCTATCGTTGTTGACCTGCTCTGTCGAAATCCACAATGCTCTTCATCTAAGGTTCTTTCTACCCTTCCTCTCATCCTCCTTTCCATTATTCTATTATATTTTGGCTGCCTGTAACAATAGTGTAAATCTTCAATAATTGTCACATACCTCCCTGCAGCCTTTCTTAAATACTGGTATACACCAATCATCAGGTACTTGCTTTTTCCTCCATATACGGTGTTCCACACAAGATGGAATTACTCACAAGTATTGTACTTTGTACAGGGAACGCAGATCTATGGTGTTTCTCACACAATGGCTCCACTCATAGCCAACGCAAACGGATGAGGTTCCTCACCTAGGTGTACTAACCACACATCTCGTGGTGTTCCTCACATAGTGGGGTAATCACAGGCAATGCTGATCCACGGTGCCGCTCATATAGCGGTACAACTCACAGGCTACGCCCAGACCCGCGGTGTTGCTCACATGGGTATGACGCACGGGTACTCGAAACCACCAGGCCAGGCTTTTACTGCTACTAATCACAAATCTATTTCGTACCTAATTTAGTGGTACTACTCACAAGTACAGGCAACCCATGGTGTTCCCCACGTGATGGTACGAATCAAAAGTAGTTTCATGGTTCTAATTCAATCATCCCTTGGTCGCCCCTTTTAGTCGCCTCTCACAACAGGCAGGGGATACCGTGGGTGGATTATTCGTCTGCGTCCCCACCTACAGGGGGTAAAGAGAGAGAGAAAAGAAGAAGAAAGAAGGGATCCATCACTTCGAAAGATGAAATAACGGACGAAGAAAGGCAAGGGCAACGAAGGGCGTGAAAATGAAAGACTCCCTAGGCCTTGAATACCGTCGGGGTCGGAAAAGAACAAGAGTTGACCAAGGGAGGTCGGACAGGATAGACGAAAGTGAGGAGCCTGGCACAAGTAAGTGGAAGCAATACCAAGACTCAGCTAAGGGCCCCGCGGTCGCCAATCCACACTCCCAAATTGAGAGCCCCTTGGGCCCCTTTTAGTCGCCTCTTACGCCAGGCAGGGGATACCGCGGGTGTATTCTACATGTGCGTCCCCCAACCGCAGGGGGTAGTGTGTTTGGACCGCGAGAGGTATTTTATTTCCCTCAAGTCCGCCGGCAAGCCGGTTAGGATCCCCCCTATCCGCCACCTGGGACGCGCCACGTGGGAGTATCACCTCTCCCCTTGCTACGCCAGCGTAGTAGGTTCGTGGAGGTAAAATCTGACGTTCTTATAGTCATTTTCATGAACGGCAACGGTATATTTACTTTAAGCTTGTATGATATTAATTGATTTTTTACACCTAGATACAAGAAAACGCCCACTACAGAAGTCATTCAATTCATGGAATGTAGTAGTGGCATTCAGAATTATTTTTCAGAGTGTGGAAAAAAAAAAAAAAAAAAAAAAAAAAAAACCATTTTCTGAAGATGAAAGAAATTTGGGATTGGAATTAGATCGTAAGTGGATCAATCCATATATATTTATTTACATTTAAGAGAAAGCAAGCATTCACAGGAATTGTGTTCTTGTCCCTGTTATATAGGTCTAATTGCTGACAGGATTTTGGATACAGATATGACAGTCGAACTGGATGCCACATTGGATATTGTCAGATGATGACTTTGTTTTCGAGGGAGACAATATTGAAATACCTTTATTTGAACCCATCTCTGAAAATGATGCTCCTAACCCTGCATTCACAACAATGGCTGAAGATGCTTAATCCCAGTAACTTACATATAAGAAGGTCATCAAATATTAGCGAAAAAAGTGAGAAACAGAGGAGCTTCGCATCAGTGAAACACAGGTTTCATAAATTAAAGCACCAGGAAGAGCTTTAGAGGTGCAAGTAACAATTGGAAAACGGTGGCACAACGGGAGAAAAAAAATTGTTACGAAGAAGACTTATCATATGTTTAAAGAAAATAGACAACAAAACAAAATTGTTCACGATATAAATATTAAAAAATGGACTTTACAGTATGCTCGTCTAGTTAGCTACAGCAGGTTTCGAGCATCTCATTCCTGAGTAATGTGTTTTAGAAAGAAATTAAAAATTGGATCAAGAAAGATTTGTAATTTCGCGTCTAAAAATACCAATTTGAACAAGAAGATACTAATTGTAACGCGATACTGTTTGTGGAAGAAGTGCCGCAATTAACAGAAAGTCAGGACCTAGAGTGCGTGTTTAATGCTGATCAGTCTGGTTTTCACGAAGAGTTCTATTCTAGCAGGAACCATAATGAACAAGGAGAAAAAGTCGTATTAGCGGAAGCACAATCTGTGAATGCGCTAACTCATAGCTACACAATACATCCAATAATTTTGGCAGATGGACAACTCCTGTCGACGTTGCTAGTAGTCTTAGAAAAAACAATTTACTGCACCAAATTGTACACTTTGCCTTCAAAGTCTGGAAAACTGACCAAGGTACTTGTGCAGAAAAGGTTACAGGATGTTTATTGTGAGCTAGTACTAGAGTGCAGTGTTTTAGTTCTGGATTTGTGGACCGGACAGAAAGAAGAAAATATTTTAAATGCTAAATTTGGAAGAAAGAAAGTCATTAATGTTCAAACAATTCCTAAAGGAGCCACTGAACTTATCCAGCCGTTAGATGTTTTAGGCTTCCGCATCTGGAAGCAATTTATTTGTCTTTTATATGATTTAATTTTGTTAAACGCATTAGACATCAACGTACACTTAAGGAACAACCTTTTAAAAGTGCAATCTTTGCCGCACAACCAGTTCTCTCCGTGTTTTCGTAGCATGTGGCAGTGCAGTTGGTACAAATGTGGCTATGTTAACAAGAAACCTTCACAATTTGTTAATCCAGTCGATTATTGTTTCAAAGAAGAACCTTCCAATAGTCAATGTAATACTTGTGAAAGCGACAGTGCTGTAGGATGTGCACGGTGCACACAGTATCTGTGCCCTGTCCACTTTCTTGTAAACAATCACTATTGCACTAGTTACAACAAGTAAACACACTCGGGCATGGATTTTTTAAAACTATATTGACATTGTTGTTTAAACATCGTCCTTGCAGACAGTCGTTTCATGTGCTGTTTTTATATTTATGTTTTGCAAATCTGATTGGGAAGTTACAGGGAACGCACTAACTATACGCTGCCTGGCTGCTGGCGTGGTTCGACACGGCCTGGCTGAATCACGTCCGCTTCTTCTCTCCTCCCTACCCTCTCCACCACACCCCGATACTCCCGTGGCACTTTTAATTTTACGACAACTTATTTGTTCAATGTTGGCATTCAAAATTGGGCTGGGCACATGCAGTTTGCACCTTAGCATTCCACTGTCTCCTACGAATATTCCTAACCAATTTCAACCGAATCCGATTGTCACACATGTATGTGTTCCCTTGTTAGTTCCAAAGTCAATCCATCTTACTATCAACTAGATGATTAATAAGTATTATTTCACATCATTAATTCTTCCTACTCTTAGAAATGTGTTTATTTTCCACCTTCAGATATTAAAGTCTTTTGACTGAGTAAATTTAGATGAGACTCGTTATTTAGTTGTTTGGTGCAGTAGGCCTATCTTATTTGTTTTACTTTTGTGTTTCGGTATTAATTTTAATCCTCTCTCTGGAGCCCAAAGTTTTCCACATTTGTTTTGATTAATGACTCCGGCTGGGATACATTACAGGTAAGTTGATTTATCTATCTAATCTTGCTGTGTACTTGTGTTTGGTGTTTGATTTCTGTATGTATCTGGTCTGGGTTGAAACTGTAATACAATTAGAGCTATTTTGCAAGCTAGCCCAGTGACTACATAGGAAATTCAAGGAAACCTTTGGACAGAGAAAAGCTAGGAAATTAAAAGTTTTAGTTTAACAGTTCCACCTTTTCAATACAAATTTTTTTGCAATGCGGCTTACATTACAAATGAAACATTTATTTGGTACTAGTTTCGATCTAAGGTCAAGGTCATCATCAGCCAATAACACAAATTGCACAACATATTCAATGATCCATAAACAATGTACATATGCCGTAAAAATATTGTGGTCTTATGCTAGAAGTTAAAAGTTGAAGATGAAAAATAGTCACAATGGTGATAAAAGTTTTTAGTTATGCATAAAATGCACTGAAATAAGGCACTTAACTGCCCCTGAAGGATGATTCAAGTTGATCACTTTGCATGCTGAAGATTCTTAAAACTTGTGTATCATTTGTTACAAAGTTCCGATAACTATAAGTCATATGGTAGCAGTGGCATTTAGAAATTAAGTTATGCACATGCAGTGAAATAAGCTAGGTGTTTGAATATTAAAAGCTAGATGGGAAACCACTTTTAGGGAAAGAAGACAAGGCAGAAAGATGGCAGAAACGTATCTAACAGATGTATTATGGTAAAGAAGTAGATGATATGGCTCTGGAACAAGAAGAGGCTCTTGATACTGATGAAATGGGAGACCCAATTTTGAGGTCAATTCGACAGAGCTTTGAGAGACTTAAATGGGAACAAGGCACCTGGAATTGATGATATACCCTCAGAAATGAGAATGGCAAGGTTATTCCATTTAGTGTGCAAGATGTACGATATAGGAGGAGTGTCATCTGATTTTAGACAGAATGTTGTTACACCTATTCCCAAGAAAGCAGGTGCTGACAAGTGTGAAAACTATCACACTATTAGTTTAGTATATCTCATGTCTGCAAAAATTTTAACACATTATTTACAAAAGAATAGAAGTAGAATTTGAAACTGAGTTGAGAAGATCAATTTGGCTTCAGAAAAAATGTAAAAACATGTGACTGAGCTCGATAGCTGCAATCGCTTAAGTGCGGCCAGTATCCAATATTCGGGAGATAGTAGGTTCGAACCCGAATGTCAGCAGCCCGGAAAATGGTTTTCCCGTGGTTTCCCATTTTCACACCAGGAAAATGCTGGGGCTGTACCTTAATTAAGGCCGTGGCCGCTTCCTTCCCACTCCTACCCCTTTCCTGTCCCATAGTCGCCATAAGACCTATCTGTGTCGGTGAGACGTAAAGCAACTAGCAAAAAAAAAGAAACACGTGAAGCAATTCTGACTTTACATCTGATCTTTGATTGTTGCTTTCATAGATCTAGAAAAGGCATTTAATAATACTGACTGGATTGACTGGACCAAGCTATTTGATATTCTGAAGGTGATCAGGATTAAATACCGAGAAAGAAGAATTATCTACTGTACAATCAGTACAAAAATCAGTCTGCAGTAATATGAACTGGGGGTTTTGAAAAAGAAGCAGCAATCCAGAAAGGAGTGAGTTAAGGCTACAGTTTCCCCCTCTCCTCTTCAATGTTTACATAGTAAAGACGATAAAGGAAATCAAAGAGGACTTTGGAAAGGGAATCACAATCCAAGGAGAGGAAATCAAAACCTTGAGATTTGCCGATTATCCTATTTTTTATCTGAGTCTGCAGAAAATGCAGAGAAATCACTGATTGGTATGGACAGAGTCTTGGGGAAGGAGTACAAGATGAAAATAAACAAGTCCAAAACGAAAGTAATGGAGTGCAGTCGAACAAAGTCAGGTGATACACGAAATATTAGTTTAGGAAATGAAGTGACAATGATGATGATGATGCTGGTTGTTTAAAGGAGCCTAACATCTAGGGCATCAGCCCCTAATAGTACGAGATGAGACAAAATCTAATGACAAGTGAAATTCCATGGCCTTGTTTCCAGTCATTCGACCGGGTCAGGAATGGAATGAATGAAGCCCCATCTAGCGGCGAGGATAGGAATTGTGCTGGCTGCCAAAGCCTGTCACCCTCCTCTGGGGCAATGATTAATGAATGACAGATG
Organism: Anabrus simplex; assembly: GCF_040414725.1. Classification (NCBI taxonomy): domain Eukaryota; kingdom Metazoa; phylum Arthropoda; class Insecta; order Orthoptera; family Tettigoniidae; genus Anabrus; species Anabrus simplex. The sequence goes on along the minus strand of NC_090270.1, from coordinate 202,353,974 downwards.
AAATGATAGTGAATGTAGCTGAAATGAAATATGACAGGGAAAACCGGAGTACCCAGAGGAAAAACCTGTCCTGCCTCTGCTTTGTCCAGCACAAATCTCACATGGAGTGATCGGAATTTGAACCATGGAACGCAGCTGTGAGAGGCTGGTGCACTGACGCCTGAGCCACGGAGGCTCTGTAATGACAATTAAAATTCCAAAATTCATCCACTGACCACAATTCAAAAACATGATGATGAAGAAGAATGAATATGAATTTTAAATAATCAGTGGATCCAACTCATAATATTGAAAGTTAAAATAATTCTAAAATCGATCCACTGACTAGAATTCAAAAAATTACAATGAACAATGATTACAAACTTAAAACAAACAGTCGAACCAACCTGCAATACCCCACCTTCCCATAAAACAACTTAAAACAAGGGGAAGAACTGAACAAGGGACTGCTTCCAAAGCAAAATTTTAAATCGATGATGCTTGTTGTCTAAAGGGGTCCAAACTCTAGGTCACCAGCACCTCGTAATGGTACTAATCGCTGGTCAAGTAGAACCATGGTGTCCCTCATGTAGCAGTACTAATCACAAATAACGTAGACTCCCTGTGTTCCTCACATAGTGGTACTAATCATGGGTACTGTAAACCCATAGTGATCCATCCATAATCAGGGGATACTGTGGGTGTAATTGTCTGTGTCCCCCACCCACAGGGGGTAGGAAATTAAGTCTTAAAGGAAGTAGACGAATACTGTTACTTGGGTAGTAAAATAACTAACGATGGCAGAAGTAAGGAGGACATAAAATGCAGACTAGCACAAGCAAGGAAGGCCTTTTTTAAGAAAAGAAATTTGCTCACTTCGAACAATGATATAGGAATTAGAAAAACTTTTTTGAAGACTTTTGTCTCGAGCATGGCACTGTATAGAAGTGAAATATGGACAATAACTAGCTCAGAAAGAAAGAGAATAGAATCTTTTGAAATGTGGTGTTATAGAAGAATGCCAAAGGTGAGATGGGTAGACTGAATCATGAATGAAGGGATAAGGAACTGAAATGGTGAGAGATTGATGTGGCTAAATTTGATGAGAAGAAATGATAGAATGCTAGGAGACATCTTAAGTTTGTTTTTGAGAAGTGTAGGCCAGTAAGAGTGATATGGTTAGACCAAAGCATGAATATGACAAGCAGATTTGAGCAGGTACAGGATGTAGTAGTTATGTAGGAATGAAAATATTAACACAGGTTAGGGTGGCACAGAAAGTTGCATCAAACCAGTCAATGAACGGCTGACTCAAACAACAGTAACAACAACAGGTCATCCATACAGATGTTATTATCTAATCTAATTTGCCTTACAGTTACTTTATTCCTCTCTTTTGTTAAGGGAGTACTCCTTAATTATGTTTCTATTTCCTCATTTTATTAATTACTTAACAAATAATACTCTGTTACTTGAGTACAATTAAGATATTTTCTTGAACCCAAATAAGTTGAAGAGTGGTTCATTTGGACTACATTTCTTTCCACCTGCACTAGTCTACCATTTTGGTTTTCTTAATCTTTGCAGATCTGTGTTTTCTCATTCCATATCTCAACTGTTTTACTGAAGAGGGGCACAGTCATAGTTCCCATGTGTTGATAATTAAGTGATGGATGTTGTTTTTAATGATAAGAGTAGGTTAAAAATACGTAGATGGCTGTTTAGTGATCAGTGACGGTGACATGCAGTTTAATGAATAATTTTTACCTTCTTCTGGATTTTATTTATTTATTTTAATTTTTTGGCCAACATAGAGCTACTTCAGTCAAGTTTATGGAGGTTTTCTTCATTTTGTCAGCCCAATACTGTTTCATCCTTTCTGAAAATAATTTTCTTTCTGCTTCTGGAATCACTCTTCCTATTCTCTGCTTGTTGATTTTCGCCTGTAGTCTAGTGTGTTTTTCTTTCAATATCGGAGGTCGTGCACTCCGAGATCCAATCTAACGACAGATTGTTCCGTGCGACCCAATCAGAAGTCATACCCTCATATATTCAACCAGATGACAGAGTGCACGGCACGAACCAATCACAGGTCGTATGCTCAGAGATCCAACCAAACATCAGACTGCTCAGCGCGACCCAATTGGAGGTTGTGCTTTCAGATAATCAGTCAGACATCGGACTGTATGGCGCGAATCAATCGGAGGCTGCACACTTAGATACAAATGCAGCTGCCTCCCAAGCAACCACCGCAGTCGCCAGTGGGATACAGGAGAGAGTACCTAGACGACGCCACAGAAGATAACTACCGCAGCAGTAGTCGAAACGTCTGGAAGGAAACTATATAGACACTGGCTGTGAATGCCTTCATACTTTAATACCCAAAAATACTCCAAGGCAATTTAAACAGAGATTTTAAACATTTTGATCCAGATATATTTCGAGCATAAATATTTTTGGTGCATAATATACGGTAGATAAGGTTACATTCTTAAGCGAATATTTATTTTATTCATAAGTTATGATAAAGATGCACCATTGTAAACATTCGCAGTTTAAAGAAGACCAATGCCATGGTTGACTCCAGATATAAGAAATATAATGAAAGACTATGATAAAACTGGAAAACAATCTGTTAGAACCAGAAATCCAAAGGATCATGAGTCCTTGACCTTAATATTGCACAGCCTGGATAATTAATACACTTATTCAAACATTATTCTGCCTGACTTCGTATCTTTGTGGTTCGGTCTTTCATCATAATTCAGTTCTGCTGACTGAAAAATGATTGCCATTTGACCTCAAATCGTTATCCAGAACACTGCAAAGACATTTCAAAAAATTATTAAATCTATTACATTCTAAGGGACAAACTACACCACTTATTATTAGTGGAGTCATTATGTCAACTGACAAAAATTTTAACCACAATGCTAGTAATGACTTAAGTTTGGACATGGCGACATTATGCGATATCCAATGAAATTTTATAGTATTCTTTTACATTTTCTTCTTTTTTTGTTTTGGTCGACTATGGATCACATTAATTTGAATTCAGGTTTATATGTTTCTGAGCTTTGACCCTTGTCAAGTAAACCATCCTTTCACTCGGCAATCTTCTTCTCTCTTCTGTCGACTATGCCTGGGTACAGGATCTAACTTTTTCTTGAAAACTGTTGGTAGTCTTAATCCTAGACTTGTAGGCATCCCTGTCGCTGATTTCTGTTCCTTGTATTCCCATTTCTTTCAGGTCCTTCTTCACCTCCTGATGCCAGCACATCTTAGTTTTCCTGGTCTCAAAAAACCCTTATTATCTGATTGGTCAGTAATTCCGGATTAATTCTGTAGACAAGTCCGAAGAACACGATTCTCCTTTTCCAGATGGTATCCGAGATCTTTTCCATCTTTAGATATAATTCTTGGTTTCCTTTCTTTCTGTATCTATATGATCCATCATCTGTTTTTTGGGGTCGCAGTGTCTTCGTCAGAATCTTTCACTCCACCAGTTCCAACTTCTTGACCAATATTGTTTTTATCAAGTTCAAACATTCAGCTGCACAAAAAAGCCTGCAGGCAGATCACTGTCTGGTAGTGTCTCAGTTTTGATCAAGATCTTATTGCAAGTGTTCATAGTCAGTACATATGCCAAGTTCATCTTGTTGATTCTTGACAACAGTGCCTCTCTTTCTGACAGGCTGAACCCTATCTCTCTCAACAGTCCTCCTCATCCGTTTGGGTGCTGTTTTGATGTTGGTCTTGTGTCTTTTCGAAGTTGTTTTTTTTTTTTTTTTTGGCAAGCGAATCGACCACTAAGGATCACACTACAACTTCATTTCTTTCTCTTCGTGCGGAGTTTTCACTGTGTCCAATACTCCTTGATACCTTCGGAGGCCTGGTTCCGTTGTTCATCTGTCCAGGCTCTTTCAGTCTTCTTAGTTCTTACTGCGGCTTGAATCCCTTCCAAATTCTTCACTGTGTTCCAAAACATATTCCTTTCTAACAGCTGGACTTCCGAGATGCCTAACCTTTTCTATATCCTTCTTCGTTTCCTTAATGCATACTGCAGTGGTCTTTTTTCTCCAGAAGTAATCAAATATCTGTTTGGTAAGTATGTCTGCGTTCATTCTATACAGATGTCCGAGAAACGCCAGTTCCCTTTTCTTCATGGTCTCAGATTCTTTCCACCTTCTGGTAAACTTCTATGTTGCTCTGAAGTTTCCATCCGGTTTTGGTTTGCTAGGGGCTTTACGTCGCACCGACACAGATAGGTCTTATGGCGACGATGGGATATGAGACGGCCTAGGAGTTGGAAGGAAGTGGATGTGGCCTTAATTAAAGTACAGCCCCAGCATTTGCCTGGTGTGAAAATGGGAAACCACGGAAACTTTTGGTTTGGACAGCTCAAATTATTATTATTATTATTATTATTATTATTATTATTATTATTATTATAGGGCGGCGTACAATGGAGATGGCCGCCAGATTGGGATTAATAGTTATCAACGTTGTAAATGTGACAACCTTCCGGCGACCAGGATGTCAGGGAACTATACCAGATGTAACCTTTGCTTCTGAAGAAACTGCGTCTAGGATAACTGAATGGCGAGTGATTGAAGAATATACTGGAAGTGATCATCAGTATATCACTTTTCGTGTACTTCAAGAGACTCCGCATCTAAGGATTACCACGCGAAAGCCAGAAAGATGGAACATAGCCACTATAGATAGAGAAAAATTTCATGAAGTAATACAGAATGGAATGGACTGTATGACGGGTACATGTCACGGAGGCAAAAGAAGCTAATAAATGCGTGGAACACACCATGAGACTCCTTCAGCAAGCATGTGACGCGTCAATGAACAGAATCAAACAAGGAGAGACAAGCGTCCAGCATATTGGTGGAATGAAGAAATTGCTGAGCTGAGGAAACAATGCCTGCGACTCAGACGAAGGACACAAAGAGCACGGCATAACGATGAAGCTCTCTCAGTAGAGTATAAGACTATGAAGAAAAGACTGCGAAATACAATTATCATTGCCATAAGACCTATCTGTGTCAGTGCGACGTAAAGCCAATAGCAAAAATTAAAAAAAAAAAAAAAAATAATAATAATAATAAAGAGTAAAGCCGACAAGTGGTGGGAAATGTCCAAGGAAGTGGATGAAAATCCATGGGGATTAGGGTATAAAATCGTTATGAAGAAATTTGGAATGCTCCCAAGCCCAATCATGGATCCATGCACCATGGAAGAAATAGTATACACACTATTCCCTGATCATGCAGAGAGGATTGATGATGAGGCCGAGAAAGAACTAGATAATGTACCACCTTTTACAACTGAAGAATTGATAACAGCAATTAATTCCCTTAGAAATAAGAAAGCCCCTGGACCAGATGGTATTCCAGCGGAAGTATTAAAGGTGGCAGTTGAATTATGTCCTCAACTGCTGTTGAGAATGTATAATCGTTGTTTGAAAGCGGAAATTTTTAGCTTTTGTTGGAAGATAGCTAGATTGGTTTTGATCAGTAAAGGGAAAACTGGGGGGTTACAGACCTCTATGTATGCTGGACACTGCCGGAAAAGGTTTAGAGAAGCTACTACAGCCAAGAATACTATCAGTAGTTCGATTAGCTGGCAACCTATCTGACCGACAACATGGCTTTCGCAGAGATCAATCAACGCTAGATGCTGTGAAGGAAGTGGTGAAGACAGCAGAACGAGCTCAGCAAGATGGAGTGATATTTCAGAAGCTCTACAAGAAACTTTCAAGCTACCAGAATATCTCATGTATATACTGCAAGACTATTTGAAAGACCGTACATTGTTATACGACACGGAAGATGGTCAGAGAAGAAAATGGCTCACAGCTGGTGCAGCGCAAAGCTCAATTCTTGGACCACACCTTTGGAATATCATGTATGAAGGTTTGTTGTGGATGGAGATGCCAAAAAATGTCAAACTTGTGGGTTATGCTGATGATGTGGCTGCTCTGATAGTAACCCGTAAGCTAGAACTGGCTCAATTCAAACTGAATCAGGTGATGCAACGTGTTAAAGAATGGATGATAAATCACAGGTTAGAACTCGCAGATCATAAAATGGAAATTGTCCTCCTGATGAGGGAAAGGATTAATACTGTTGTACCGATGCAGATCGGGCAGATAGCCATCTAAACAACTAGGAGCACAAACTATCTTGGTGTAACGCTTGATACTAAGCTTACATATTGGGACCACATCCAACGGGTAACAGATAAGGCAGCGAAAACCATGACTGCACTGAGTAGACTCATGGGAAATATCAAGGGGCCAAAATCTAATAAAAGGCAACTTCTCATGTCGACTGTCAAATCAATACTTCTATACGGTTCCGAAATTTGGGCTGAATCGTTAAATATTGCAAAATATTGGACAAGAATTGAGGCTGTACAATGGAGAGCAGCTTCACGAATTGCTTGCGCGTATCATACAGTATCAGAACATGCGATTCTAGTAGTAGCAGTAGGAGCTCCTATTAACTTGTTGGCTTTCAAAAGACAAGAAATTTGGCTCACTCAAAAAGAGCTAGGAAGGAAAAGGGCAAAGGCTTCAACTCTTAGTCGCAGAATGCAATGATAGCAAACAAGATGGGAAGATGATTATAGAGGGAAATGGACGAAAAGACTGATACCTTCTCTGGGCGTATGGGTTGCCCAAAATCATGGTGAAGTGAATTACTATCACACACAGTTCTTGACAGGTCATGGATACTTCCGAAAATTTCTTCATAGACTAAGGCTAGCAACTAGTCCGGTGTGTATATACTGCAGTGACATCGATGATGTATTACATACCTTCTTTGTGTGTGTTCATTGGCTGCCACAAAGAGGATGCTTAGAAGTAATGCAGGGAGAAATGACGCCAGAAGGGATCGTGTTAGTAATGCTATGAAGTCAAGATTCTTGGGACCAGGTGGCAGTCTACGTAGAAAATATTCTGCGCCTGAAGAAGAAGGACCTGGATGATTACGACAGACAGTAAAGCAGAAGAAGGAAGATAAAGCACAAGATGCATTAAGCACGACATCCGTTCTGAAGTAATGCGAGAGCGGTTTCCGGGGTGGAGATAAACGTCGTGGGAAAAGGGAGTGTGGTTTTTAGTGGTAAGAATCTCCACACACTTGTTGAGTGCAGACCCTCACAAGCGTCTTATGAAATATTTTCCACACTCCCTCGAAAAAAAAAAAAAAAAAATTATTATTATTATTATTATTATTATTATTATTATTATTATTATTATTATTATTATTATTAGTGGAATTATTAGTTCATTTTAATTAATATGATGTTTGTTTACATGTGACATTTATATAGTTACTTAATCGCATACCTTTGACTGTTTTCCTAAGACCAGGTGCTCAGTTGTACAGAGTTGGAAATGTTTTGCTTGTTGACAGATACAGTTCACGAAGGTTCTCCCTTGTATCTGGACAGAATAGGTCTGAACCCTTTGCAAGTGGTATTCATGAATCTGTAGATAACAGCTCTGAAGTAATTTTGTTGGAAAATCGAAGTGAAAATAACAAGAATCTTTTAAAATCAAGTTGAAAACCTCTCAGAAATCTGTGAATATAAGACTTTCTGCTGATAGTTAGGGGAGGAATATTGCTACAGATCTAATTAGAAACAGTATACATGATGTTTCTGCTGCGATTAAGCCTGGTGCAAATTTTAATAACACAACCACGGAAAGTCAAAAATACTGTGAACATTTAGCAGCTACGGGGGTTGCTGCTTATCTAGCAGGGACTAAAGATGTGGGAAGAAATAATGCAAGAGGAATGATCTCTTAGCTCAGATCGAGACTACCGGAGTTAACATACGAATGTTGTTGTATTTTCTGTTCCCCATAGACACAATCTTCCAGCATAGTCCTGTGTTAACAAGGAGGTAAATATGGTTAACAAGTAACTTTTGAAAATATGTAAGTACTTCAAGAATGTAAAATATGTAGATAGTCATTTAGGAAGAAGATTTTATTGCTGGCAAGGTCTGCACCTAAATAGGTTGGGGAAAAATGTATGTTGTAAATAGCATAATAGAGTTAGTTAATGGAATTCAAGATGTAGAATGTGAAACTGCTCCCATTCCTCTAAAAAAACTAGAGAAAGTGGCCAATGTAGGTCAGTCTGTAATGCTCGAGTTGAGGAATGGTATTAATACTCATGGTAGTCTATACAGGTTAGGTTCTTCCAAGACTGTACTGGGTAATAGTGTTAATGTGCAAGGTAGACAGACTAGGTTAGGTTCTTATCAGATCAGTAAAATCAATGAACCTATAGAAAGAAAACTATCTACTATTAGGCCTATTGTGGAAATGACACCCAGGATACTGATAATGTCCGGGAGATGGAAACTGACAATAGTTTACTGACAACCCTGCAGGTTAATATTCAAAATCAGAAATAAAGAGTTCGAACTAGAGAATTTCTGTAAAACTGCAAAAGTTTGATGTGGTATGCATGTCGGAACATTGGTTGTAGAAGATAAAGTTGAACTCTTTGTGCCCAGTAGGCATATTATAGCAGATATCATGTGTAGAAGTAATAAGAATAGGGGTACAGTACTGGAATTTTAGTTAGGGACTGTTTGAAATTTGTTAAGGTTGACTTAGGACAGTATTGTGCAGAATTAGATGGAGAGTTTAGCTGTGTTAAAATAATACATCAGAATCTAATAATTTTAAGTTTATACAGATCTCCAAAGAGCAAGGTTCAAGTATTTCTAGATAATTTTGAAACCGTTATGAAAAAAAATGTAATAATGAAGTAGCTGCCTGAGACATGGCGAAGTCAGACGAACAGACTTCAAGAACCATGATGATGATGATGATGATGATGATGATGCTTGTTGTTTTAAGGGGCCTAACATTGAAGGTCATCGGCCCCTATTGGTTCATGATCAGCAACAGCTGATTTATCAGGTTGGTATGAAATTGACACGATTATGCGGTGAAATATGGTATGGTACCGAAGACAAGGAGGCACTGAGTGAGTAATGAAGACTTACTAAGAGAGTTAAATATGCAAAAACTAAACGACAATCTGGAACAGAACAGTTTGAGATGGTATAGACATGTCAAGTGGATGAAAGAAGGAGTTGGAGAGTTTATAATAATAATAATGTTATTTGCTTTACGTCCCACTAACTACTTTTTAAGGTCTTCGGGGACACCGAGGTGCCGGAATTTAGTCCCGCAGGAGTTCTTTTACGTGCCAGCAAATCTACTAACACGGGGCTGTCGTATTTGAGCACCTTCAAATACCACCGGACTGAGCCAGGATCGAAGCTGCCAAGTTGGGGTTAGAAGGCCAGCGCCTTAACCGTCTGAGCCACTCAGCCCGGCGTTGGAGAGTTTGAGGGAGATAATTAGGATTCTCACAGGAGACAGGAAGGAAGATAGGACTCCCTCAAACAATGTACAGGTTATAGTAGGTGTACAAGAGGGAGGGGAAGGAAAGGGGGGAGTTGTAGAAGACAGGTGGTCTAATGTTTTAAGGGCTCTATTCAGGATCAGAATTCAGGACAGGTGTCTGTGCGAAATCGGTACGAGTCACTCCAGGTAGAACAACAGAGGGAAGATGAGGGACACGGAACTGCTGCTGAGATGTGTGGAAGTAGGAGGAAGGAAAAAGGTAGGAAAGGGAAATGTAAAGTAGAGGATAGGAAAAGACAGGTGGAACAGGGTCATAGGAAGGAGAAAAGGGAGGAGGAAGTAGCTTCTGCAGCTATCAGGGAAGATAGGGCTGACCAGGAGGGGAGGGTATCAAATGCGGTGGGTAGGGTTGAGGCTCTGGTCGTGGGGGATTCCATCGTTAGACACGTGGGGAAAGTGTGTGGAGGAAAGGGAACTAGGGTAGAATGTTATCCAGGAATTAGGTTGAGGCATATGTTGAGGAAAGTAGAAGAGAGGGAGGAGGGGAAGGAGAAGGTGGTAGTGTTTCACATTGGTACCAACAATGTAAGGCAAACTGATATAAGTACCAACATAGTTGGAGATATGTGGAAGTAAGGCTGTGGAAGTAAGGAGAAATTGAAGGAACTTACTAGAAGTTTAAGAAAGCAGAGATTGTTATTAGTGGAATACTGTGTACGAGGGATACTGACTGGAGGGTAATCAGGGATTTAAATGAGACTATGGAGTGGGTATGTGGGAAACTGGGAGTGAAATTTCTAGACCCTGATGGGTGGGTAGGAGATAGGGATCTGCGCTCAGATGGCCTTCACTTAAACTGCAGTGGTACGTATAAGTTAGGAAATTTGTTTGGAAGGGTAATAGGGAGGTACATTCAGGGAAACGGGGTGGCCTAGGGAGCGGTGATAAGGGAACAGGGAACTGGAAATCAAGTAGGGATGACATAAAATTGTTAGTGTTGAACTGTAGAAGTATTGTAAAGAAAGGAATAGAATTAAGTAATTTAATAGATATATATTTACCAGATATTGTAATAGGAGTTGAATCATGGCTGAGAAATGATATAATGGATGCAGAAATTTTCTCACGGCACTGGAGTGTGTATCGTAGAGATAGGATTGGAATGGTGGGAGGGGGAGTATTCATTCTGGTGAAAGAAGAATTTGTAAGCTACGAAAATGTTAAAGATGAGACACATGAAATTCTAGGTGTACGGCTCATTTCTAAAGATAATAGCAACTTGATATATTTGAAGTGTACAGACCGGGAAAGGGTAGCACTGACGCGGATTCGGAATTATTTGAGAGGACAGTCGGCTATGTGGGAAATGACATGGAAAGAAATGTGATTGTAGCGGGAGATCTGAATTTGCCAGATGTCAATTGGGAAGGAAATGTGAACGACAGGAAGCATGACCAACAAATGGCAAATAAGTTAATATGGGAAGGACAGGTGATTCAGAAAGTGATGGAACCAACCAGAGGGAAAAATATCCTGGATGTGGTGCTGATAAAACCAGATGAGCTCTATAGGGAAACTGAAGTAATAGATGTTATTAGTGATCATGAAGCTGTTTTTGTCGTAGTCAAAAATAAATATGATAGAAAGGAAGGTCTTAAAAGTAGGACTACTAGGCAGTACCATATGGCTGATAAAGCAGGCATGAGGCAGTTAAAGTAACTATGATCGGTGGAAAACGGTAAATAAAAATGTAAACAGACTCTGGGATGGGTTTAAAGAAATTGTTGAGGAATGCAAAAACAGGTTTGTACCTTTAGGGGAGGTAAGGAATGGTAAAGACCCACCTTATTATAATAGAGAAATAAAGGGACTAAGAAGGAGGTGCAGACTGGAAGGAAAGAGAGTTAGAAATGGCTGTGGAAGTAAGGAGAAATTGAAGGAACTTACTAGAAAATTGAATCTAGCAAAGAAGGCAGCTAAGGATAACATGATGGCAAGCATGATTGGCAGTCATACAAATTTTAGTGAAAAATGGAAGTGAATGTATAGGTATTTTTAAGGCAGAAACAGGTTCCAAAAAGGACATTCCAGGAATAATTAATGAACAAGGAGACTGTGTGTGTGAGGATCTTCAAAAGGCAGAATTATTCAGTCAGCAGTATGTAAAGATTGTTGGTTACAAGGAAAATGTCGAGATAGAGGAGGAGACTAAGGCCAATGAAGGATTAAAACTTACATATGATAACAATGACATTTACAATAAGATACAAAAGTTGAAAACTAGAAAAGCGGCTGGAATTGATAAGATTTCTGGGGATATACTAAAGACAATGGGTTGGGATATAGTACCATATCTGAAGTACTTATTTGATTATTGTTTGGTCGGAGGAGCTACACCAGATGAATGGAGAGTTGCTATTGTAGCCCCTGTGTATAAAGGAAAGGGTGATAGACATAAAGCTGAAAATTACAGGCCAGTAAGTTTGACATGCGTTGTAAGTAAGCTTTGGGAAGACATTCTTTCTGATTATATTAGACAGGTTTGTGAAATTAATAACTGGTTCGACAGAAGGCAGTTCGGTTTTAGGAAAGGTTATTCCACTGAAGCTCAACTTGTAGGATTCCAGCAAGATATAGCAGATGTCTTGGATTCTGGAGGTCAAATGGACTGTATCGCGATTGATCTGTCTAAAGCATTTGATAGGGTGGATCATGGGAGACTACTGGCAAAAATGAGTACAATTGGACTAGACAAAAGAGTGACTGAATGGGGTGCTATTTTTCTAGAAAATAGAGCTCAGAGAATTAGAGTAGGTGAAGCTTTATCTGTCCCTGTAATAATTAAGAGGGGAATTCCTCAAGGCAGTATTATCGGACCTTTATATTTTCTTATATATATAAATGATATGAGTAAAGGAGTGGAATCGGAGGTAAGGCTTTTTGCGGAAAATGTTATTCTGTATAGAGTAATAAATAATTTATAAGATTCTGAACAACTGCAATGTGACCTCGATAATGTTGTGAGATGGACAGCAGGCAATGGTATGCTGATAAACGGGGTTAAAAGTCAGGTTGTGAGTTTCACAAATAGAAAAAGTCCTCTCAGTTTTAATTACTGCGTTGATGGGGTGAAAGTTCCTGTTGGGGATCATTGTAAGTATTTCGGTGTTAATATAAGGAAAGACCTTCATTAGGGTAATCACATAAATGGGATTGTAAATAAAGGGTACAGATCTCTGCACATGGTTATGAGGGTGTTTAGGGGTTGTAGTAAGGATGTAAAGAAGAGGGCATATAAGTCTCTGGTAAGACCCCAACTAGAGTATGGTTCCAGTGTATGGGACCCTCAACAGGATTACCTGATTCAAGAATTGGAAAAAATCCAAAGAAAAGCAGCTCGATTTGTTCTGGGTGATTTCTGACAAAAGAGTAGCGTTACAAAGATGTTGCAAAGTTTGGGTTGGGAAGAATTGAGAGAAAGAAGAAGAGCTGCTTGACTAAGTGGTATGTTCCAAACTGTCAGCGGAGAGATGGCGTGGAATGACATTAGTAGACGAATAAGTTTGAGTGGCGTTTATAAAAGTAGGAAAGATCACAATATGAAGATAAAGTTGGAATTCAAGAGGACAAACTGGGGCAAATATTTATTTATAGGAAGGGGAGTTAGGGATTGGAATAACTTACCAAGGGAGACGTTCAATAAATTTCCAATTTCTTTGAAATCATTTAGGAAAAGGCTACGAAAACAACATATAGGGAATTTGCCACCTGGGTGACTGCTCTAAATGCAGATCAGTTTTGATTTCCTCAGGGAGAGGAGGAAAGGAAGACCAAGATTACAATGGATGGACTCTAAAAAGAACAGCACAGGACAATGGAACCTGACTGGAACACAGTGTTGGGTGAAGAATAGTGGAGAGTCAGGACGAAGTGGAGAGGAACCATAGTTGCCCCCATACAGAACCAGCTGGAAAAGGGGAAACGATGACTTGACAGCAAATAATATGTTGGAAATTCTGACATGATGTTTCAATATCATTCAACTTAACCACGTACTGTTACTCAATGCAGCAGAGAAAACAATGAAGAGGAAGAAGAAACTGACTTTACCTGCTGGCAGTAATGAGTGTGCATACAACTATGCGATACCGCACAATATCATCAGAACTTGGCATGTAATATAGCATTTCTTTCCTGTTGCTGAACTTGTATATGTCTTCAGGTACAGTTTTCCTAAAAAGAAAAAAAAAAAAAAAGACAACATACTGTCACTAAATATTATGATTGTGGAGAAATCATGGTAATGTTAACAAAATTTTAGTCTAAACAATCAACCAATACAGTGTGTTTAATTATCCCACAAAATGAATCAAGTTACACAATAACTTTTCATAGCAAAATGATAAATGACAAATATTTAGTAGAATGCTGTTATTTCAATTTAAAATATGAGAGAATTATGAAATAATGAGTAACACAAAGACAACATCAGGAAAATTAACTGTTATTAAAATTTTAAATACAGGGATTCATTTCTTCATTTTAAACACGTATCTAAGCACATAATTTCTAATATTCTGAGTGCACACCTGAGATTTTTGACCGTGAATTAGAAGTAAAATATGATTAAATTAATATGAGTGACAATCCTGTATGGATGAGTGTCATAGTTAGAATATATATATAGAATACTGTTGATAAATCAAAGATTGAGCACATGCCTGTGTAAGGAGAAGTATACTGCCTGTAACTCTAGTCCTTTTAATAGTTAAACGTGCAATGACTGTGGCAAGAAGTGTTCCTTCTGAGGCTGATGATGCCGAACAAGAGCTTGAGAATCATCAAAACATAACTCGTCCATTTTTCACAATTGTAAATCAGTCAACAAACCTAACAAATACAACTATTCAGGTATTTATACTGTAGATTAAAGTGATCTGATTGCGAGGCAGAGTTATACACATTAAATGGGTAGAAGTTTCAAAACTTGCTATCTTGAACATACTAACACATTAAAACAATAGTTTCTCTGCAATGGGACATGTGGCTGATTCTGAACATAATTTCTGTAACATCGAACAGGATCTAAAGACTAAGTACTATGCAAAAAAGGCATCTTACTTAATACTGCTGAGGAACACTTCATACAAATAGATCAACATGCTAACCCAAATTACAACTTAAGGGAAATAACAGGAAGAGCTAACATTTTATACAGGGTGGTCCACCAGCCCCTTGCGATCCAGTTTCATGCATCACTTCATATTTACTACACTTGTAAAAGAAACTGGCCCCTCTCCCTAAACCGGGGTAATATAAAGAGATTGTTTAGGGCTAGAAGACAGCAGAAATCGTGAGTGCCACTATTAATTCATTATGGGTACCTTGAATGAACCTGTAAAACTAGTACAAATACGCAGAACATGTACTTCAAAATAGGATGTGGACGAACAGACCCGGAGTACGGTGCTGTGTAGGCTGGGAAGTGGGCGCCATAGGTCAAGTGTCGCAGTAGCTCACATGGCTAGCGCGCGGTAGGATGTGTGACGGTTAACAGTGCTCAAGGGTTAGAAGCTTCAAGTTCCATGCAAGTATTATTTTTAGGCCAGTTGCCTGGGGTGTGGCAAGGTTGTATACTTAATACTGGTATTTTTCACAGACTGATTTGTTTATTTGACATAGAGGCTAGGAAACATGTGACATGATTTCAGTTACCCACGTCGTTTAACGCAGCACCTGCTCAAACTGACAACCTCCATGGTTGATGTAGAGCTGCGTGCAATGTTATAAGGACCATCTGGCCCATTGCAACATCTCTGGTGAAACAGATCAGCGTCCCTCAGTGATGAGCTGTCTTAGGTGACAAGGACTGGCCAGCTGATGTGCATACACCAGTTGTTTTACATGAACATCACAGGAAAAAAAATCCAGGGGCGTAAGATCACGCGATCTGGCGGGCTATGGGACAGGTCCTCCCCTTCCTATCCATTTATCAGGATACATTGCATGGAGATGGTTCCGGATGACCACTGCCGCGTGCGGTAGAGCTCCATCATGTTGAAACCACATCCTGCAGCGGTCAGGAGACACACGTTCCAAAAATGGTGGTAGTTCATCTTGGAGAAACCGCAGATAGCATTGGCTGGTCAGATGGCCCTCAAAGAAATGGGGACTGATTAGGTGATCACCTATGATTCCACACCATACATTCACGCCCCATTGTACCTGAAAAGATATATGTCGCACCCAATGGGGATTATCCACAATAATGCATATTATGCCGATTAACGGTTTCATTGTTGTGGTATGGTGCTTCATCCATAAATAAGAGAGTCGCTAGAAAAGTAGGATCAGTGTCCACACGCAGTAGGATCCATTGATAGAACGCTACCCGGACACTGAAATCATGACCATGGAGCTCCTGGTGTAAGTGCAGATGGTCCGGGTGAAACCGGTGGGTATGCAATGTCCGCATACAGATGCTCGGCTGATATTCGTCTCCTGTGCAATAGCCTGTGTGCTAGTATATGAGGGTTATGCCGGATAGCGTCAAACACGACCTCTTCATTGTCAGCAGACATCACAGGATGATCTTGAACAGGCCATGTCCTTTCCAGGGATGCAGTATCCCGCAGGTGTCTTTCCACACTCTGAAATGTCATGACAGCCGGTTGTCATCTATCCAGATAGCATTCTTGGTACAGGCGTTATGTCTTGTATGCATTCTGTCTAGCTTCTCCATAGAGAAGTAATATATCCACATACTCGTCGCTGGAATACATCTCGAGGCAGTGAATAAACTTCTGTGTTGTGAATTGTTTCGAAGGAGGGGAGTTCGCGCAGCTACATACTTGCCTGCAATCGCATGTTGGTATCATCCCAATGGGGCATATTTTACCCTACATGTGGTCTACAAAGCTTGGAACATGTACAACGTAGCTAACTGTCCACAGACCATTATCTCCTCATCCTCGTCCAAGCCAGCACCATACCCAATGCAATGATACATATGGTCTTTTACAGGGTCAGATAAATAAATCAGACCTTGGAAGCTATCAGGTATGCAACCTTACCACATCCCACACAACTGGCTGTTAAAAAAAAATTCTTATGTGGGATTCGAACCTCCAAACGCGAGCACTGTTCACTATCACATATCTCCCCACCCGCTTGCCATATGAGCTACTATCACACTTGACCTATGGCGCCCACTTCCCAGCCTATACTGTGCCGTTTTCACATGACGTTGATATGAAATAATCACAGTAAAACAGCACAAGTACTGGTGCATGGAACCAAGATCCACGATTAGAAAATGTTAACCGTGAGAAATGGACTCTATTAACACTTTAAAATTCAATATTGTATAGTATTAGTTCTGTAGTTGTAATCGTAGATGTTATATGTAGTATAATTTATTTCATAGGACAAAACCACAGGAAATGTATGTAAATTGAAGTCACCACATGGTAAGGTATCGATGTCATGAAAACACAATGGTGGCGATATCTATCCGATCAAAAATTAAATGTATGGCTTTTCAGGCGTTTGCTCTATTAACCAGCGTTTCGTCTTAGGTCTGACACTAGAGTCATCAGAGTGGGATGTGTCAGACCCTACCCACTGACGCTGGGGTGTATGCAGGTGAAGCGAAGCGAAAACAAGTTATTTCATTCCCTCTCCTCATACGAGGAGGGGCGGGCCATCAGCTCAACATAGGAGTTCTTCGGCCATATAAAGGAAAAATGTCAATGAAGAAGATTAAAGTGGAGGGGGTATGTGTTGTACATACCAGAGGAGGAAGACAGTGAATGAAGTTGGCGTAAGGGCACCGTCACAACAAGCCGGGACCCAGGGAAAGGCCCCAAAGCACCCCGCACAAGCGAACCCCTACGAACACCAGAGGGAGAGGGGACAATGAATTTATTTAATACCGATGTAGCTCGGGCACGTGTACAGAAAGTGACATAGATTTACAGAGAATTATATAAGTGTATTACATAAATTGTGCTGGTAGAAAGTTGGAGGAAGGAGGAGGGTAGTGTTGTGAGAGAAGGTAGTAAAGGGTTGTGGTAATATTGGTAATGGAAGTGGCAAGGAGGCGAAGAAGGTCTAGTGTCGGGAGGGGCGATATGAGGAAGTTCTGTTGTGGAGCAGGTAGGTGGATAGCTTGCGGTGGGGGGGTGGGTGGTGGGCTATGAGAAGGGGTAAGAGGAGGGAAGCGGCCGGGACGGGGTGGGGAGCGAGAAGGCTCCACTCAATAGGTTTGCCTGCGAAAACGGATACCGGTGGTGAGCAGATGGTCTACGTCGGCTGCAGAGGAGAGTTGAATGCGAACCATCAAGGTCGGGCCGTTGGCGTTGAAGATATGAATCGCCCGACAGGCTGAGACGCCTGCCAGTTGTAGTTCTTCCAGTATGTTGCGTTCGGTGATGGGGTCAATGCCATGGATGACACAGCTTGGAGATGGAGACTGCTGGTGGGTTGGCGTTGCTGTGGTTGCTTTGTCTTGGAAGATGGGCTGAGCTGCAATGGCGGCATCCGTGTAGTTGGCAGGGGGTGGGTGTGGACTGGATAGCGTGGCAGGGAGGAAGGTGGTGGGTGTGGACATGATAGGAGTGAGGTGGCTAGTCGTTGGATGAAGAAGTGGACGGGGTAGTATGGGCAGAGGTGGTGATGGTATTGGTAATAGTAATGAGGGTGGATGTTATGACGGTGAGGAGAGGGGCGCTGGAGACTGGTGGAATGTGCGAGGGCGACGGACATGAACAGTGAAGATGGGATGAAGATGGTGGCGCCATGCCTCGATGAGTTCCTCCGGAGTAGAGACCACTTATGAAGCCTGCCATTGATGGTTGCACTGTTGGAGATCAGGGCTGCCGTGGCTTCTGAATGGAGGAAGAAGGCCAGGACCTCCGGTGAAAGTTGACCAGTGAATTCGTCCCAGAGCTGCAGTACATCGTAGATGGGGTAACCAGCCTGGTCGATTTCATGGCGAATAAACAGGTCGGGGAGAGTGGTGTCCACATCCTTAGTAAGGCAGGTATAAAACATCGTGGAGTGGGGAGGCAACAGCCAACTAGGCGTCTGCCTATTGATTGTTCTTGGGCCGACTGAGTAGCAGCAGAGAAGAGGGCCACCCAGCCGAAAAAATCGTGGACATGCAACGTACAAAGATTGATGCAGGTGACCAAGGACCAAGGGGGCCACCTAGAAGGTTATGCCTTCTCTCTGGCCAGGAGATTTGGCGGGGTTTGGGGATTTTAATGGGTTGGAAGATAAAAGGATGGTGCTTTTTAATTTTGGTGGTGTGGGGGATTGGCCTCTTGGCTAACGGTGCAGTCTCTGCTCTTGTGCTTTTTATTAGATGTACTTAGATACATACATTACAAGTTAGGCCCTATTAGGTTTACATTTATAAGATACATTGCATATGACAATTGGTGTGATGATTGAGTTACAATTGGTGTTTGTTCAGCTGTTAGGGAGTAGTAGGTTGAGGATTTGTTGGTAGAAGAGGGTTATGTTGGCGAGGGATGTGAGCAGGAGGTGTAGGAGGTGGGATTTGTTAGTTGGATTCAGTAGGTGGTGTTGGGGGGTTGATGGGGACGGTTGCTAGGTGGGTGGGGGCGGGTGGTAGGTTGTTGAGGTGAACAGGATGATTCCACCCTGTAGTGCCTTCCAAACAGTTGTATTCCTTGTTGAATAAGAAGTTGGGCGTCTTCTTGCGGTTGGAGTACGAGGCGCACCATGTATTTGGGCCCGGCTGAGTTGTATATTCTGGTTGCCTTCTTCAGTTGTGTTCCTGATCGTTGAATTTTGTGGAAGATGAGTTCTGCTGGGATGGCTGGGTTGACTCCCCAGACGACTACGCTGGTGGTGGACTTGGGTGCTGGTGGAGGTGTCCTGTTGGGCTCGGGAGCTGGTAGAGGTGTCTGTCTTCCTGCGTCTGTTGTCATCGAGTCTTGATCTTCTTCTGGCGGCCGGTGAGGACTGGGAGGTGGGGGAGTAATAGGAGACGTCATGATAGGGGAGGAGTGAGTCATCACTGAGGTGGTTATGGGAGTGTTGGTGGAGGAGCGGACGGGAGTAGTAGCGGTGGTGGTAGTGATGGTGGTGGTAGTGTATAGATGGGTTAGCGGGTGACATGGTGGGGTATATGGAGGAGGTGGCCTTGCTGTTGGTTGCTCCAGTTGTCGGGGTCGCTTGGTTCCCAGGTCCGGTCCGAGGTCATTTGCCATGTGTGGTGGACATGGCTCTGCAAAGTGCGGCTTTCTATATATGTAGATCCCAAATCTTATGGCTGTCTGGACGGCTCGTTCTGATGCTAGTTGGATGAGGACTCTGTCGGTGGGTTGGTAGTTCACCAGTATCCGGCGTAAGTTGGTTATAGGTATACCTTCGTTCTTGAGGTACGTGAACAGGGCAGCTTCTGAGAAGGATAGATCTACACCAGGTGAAATATAGTTGGGCATGATGGAGGGAGGCCGACTTCCAGTTTGGTGTCTAGGCCTGATTTTGTTTTATTGTCACGGCTAGGGTACGAAGTTGAAGCTGGAGTGCTCCCTAGCCGTAATAAAAGTAGCGTAGATCGAATTCCCGTGCAGGTTACCAAGGACCAAGGGGGAAGTTTTCATTCCCCTTCCCTTCGGGAAGGGGCGGGCCACCTAGAAGGTAACGCCTTCTCTCTGGCCAGGAGATTTGGCGGGATTGGAGATTTGCAGGAGTTGGATGAGAGGTGGGGACGGTGATATGTTTTAATGGGGATTTGACGGGTTGGCCTCTTGGCTAAGGCAGTGCTGTTCTCAGTGCTTTATTGGTGAGAAGTACATACACAGGTTGACATGCTTAATACAAAGTGTTTTGACAATATACATAGTTTGTGCAAGTACATAGGGTTTTTATAACCAGGTTACATAATGGGTGTTTTGGCTGGATTGTGATAGAATATTGAGTGCTAGGATGTGGTACAAGGATGAGAAGTTTACTAGGGAGGTAAGCAGGAGGTTTAGGTAGTTAGACGGAGGAGGGGGTGGTGGGCGGTTTCTAGGTGGGGGTGGTAGGGGGTTTCTAGGTGGGGGTGGTAGATAGTTGTTGGGTGGCGGTGGAGGTAGTCAGGAGTGTGGACTTTGTGGTGGGATAGTAGGAGCTGGCCGGGAGCGTGTGCGGTGGTGGGGTGAGTTAGGTCGATTAGGGGTTTGGGGAGGAGAGCGGGAAGGTTCAATCCGGTGATGGCGGCCGTCGAGATGTATTCCATGGTTTATTAATCGCTGGACGTCTTCGGGTGTAGGCAAGTGCAGTCGTACTAGGTACGTAGGGCCGTCGTCGTTTCGTATTCAGAAGGCTCTCAGCACCGGGAGTCCTGCCTGCTGGAGCTCTTGGAGTATTGCTGTGACTGGTAGGCTGGGTTCTACTCCACAGGCGACACAGCTGAATGTGTTGTTCTGAGTGGGTGGTGTTGGCAGCGTTGTATTTTGTTCATTCTGCTGGTCCTGGGCCTGGGGAGGATATGTCATTAGAGGGGAGGGGTGGGTTGTTACGGTGATGGTAGTAGGAGCGTTAGAGGTAGCTTGTGTAACCTGACAAACCCCGGTCAGATATTATTATTATTATTATTATTATTATTATTATTATTATTATTATTGTCATTATTATTATTATTATTATTATTATTATTATTATTATTATTATTATTTATTCATGTGTATATTTCATTTATGTGTGTATTTAGCCGTCGCGGCTTAGTAACTCTTTTTGGAACTCTCGTTATTATGGATACTCTCTATATTTATTTGGGACTAGTGTGTTTCGATCACTCAGTTTATCTCCCGGTTGTGTACGTGACGAGTCTCCGAGCGGGGGTTTACGTGTTGACGGAGCTGAGGTGGAAAATTCCAGGAACTGGGCTATTTTAAGATGCTGTTGTGTTGGCTTGGGCTAGTGTGGTGCAAGCACACGTCGGGAGTTGGAAGTTGCAGCTTGCAGTGTGCAGAGGTGATACTGGTGGTAATCTGAGAGGTGTTTTGTACGAGTTGTGAGGAAGATGTCCCATGCCATGTTGGGAGTTCGAGATCTGCTGTTGAAGGAACCAGGGAGAAAGATGCTGGAGTGTAACAACATTCTATGGTTATGAATGTTAGCCATATATAATTCTACGGAGAGTCTACGTAAGGTAACGTGTTGGGCCTTTTCAAACTATACGAACGCCATCAGCAAAGTGGAGTCCATTCTTGAAAAATGAGTCATGACTGCGTGTGAATATTTTGCGTTGCGGAATAAACTGAGTACCAGTTATTGAGAGAGAGTTATTTCATAAATTAAGACATTTATTATTTATATCAATATTCTCTTTATTTTGTTATATATGTTCAAGGGTGTATCATGACGAGCTCTGCTCGGATTTCTAGGTAAATACAGGTTTAATTGACTAAGTAAATTGTATGAGATTAATATATATTCTGTTTAATTTCTATGGGTGGGGGAAATTACCAGATGGACTCTTTTTCCAATATTAATTTTTTAGGTATCAAGTGATTCAGATCTCCTTGTCACAAGGCAACGACCCTGAAGATGAGTTTCAACAGCCGGCAAAGTTTAAGAATTATTTATTTGTATATTTATGGCTCCCAAATTCCATTAGTCATTATTATTTATATTTATATTTAATAGAGAGATTTCAATGTCGCTAGCAACGTGGGGCAAGACTGATCTGAGTCACGATAGGGTATGCACACAGAAATGGTATAGTTGCTCTCAAATTTCATGATATGTACAGTTGTTGTGGAGATTTCTTGTTCGCTGTGGAGTGTATAATATGTCTTGTGGAAATTTTGCGTATGTGGGAAACGCAAGGTGATGAGTTGGACGAGAGAAAATATTAATCTGTTAAAATTAAGAAATAGGAGTGTGGAAAGGAAAGTGCATATTAATTGTAGTACAGGGGGAGCAAACTATACCGTTGACATGATTAATTCAGAGAGTGAAGCCACAATGGGCGATAATAATTTAAATGTTGTGTTAGATTCGATGGTAACCGGGGACAATGCTTCATCATCTCTATCGGAGCAGAGTAGCGATAATAGTGACCAGCAGCTAGACCAATTAGTTCATATTTTGAGTGAATTTACTAATAAACTTGAAAGTAAACTTAGAGAGCAGAATGATGAGTTAACACAGAAACTTGAAAGTAAACTTGAGGATAATAATCAGAAAATGGAAATTAATGTTGCTAAAATTGAAAAACAAGTTCAGGAAATTAGTGATAGGATGGATAATCAAGTAAAGAGATTAAGTGAGAAAGTCGATTCAGGTATTATGGAGATGAGGAAGGAATTAAACTATCAATGTGTAGAAATTAATGGTAAATTGTCTGAGCATGATAGGCAAATTGAAGAAATTAGGGGTATATCTGAATCAAATAAAAGTGAATTTAACCGAGTAATTTGTAACGTTGCTAATAATCTTGAAGCTAAACTTGTTGAAAATAATTCTAAATGTCAGGATAAAATTTTAGATAACTTTAACAGTATTCACAATGTGATAAGTAAACAAGGTGTAATTGAACATCAGGTCAGAGAGAACGCTAGTCATATTGATGTATGGAAGGCAGATGTATTACAGAGGGTTGACGAAAAGATTCAATCAGTCAGGTCCTCAGGTGATGTTCAGAGTTCTAGCATACAAAGGCATATTATTAAGGAAATTGAGCTGCCTAAGTTTAATGGTAAGCAGTTTAACCCTCTGGAATTTCTCAAGGTAGTGGAGAAACGTTTTACTAGGAGCTTGGAAGAAGGTGTGTTAGAGTGGGACTTGGTAGATGATATGTTAGCAAGTGTGTTTACGGGTGAAGCTAGGAGTTGGTATGATGTTTATAGAGGTCATATTAAGGGTTTAAGGGGATTCAGGGAGTTGTTTATGGATAAGTTTTGGGATGAGGAGATTTAGAGGTAGGAGATGAAGTATTGTTGAGAGTGCCTCACCCATCTAACGCTGAGGATAAGACCATGTCTAAGTTTTTTTCAATTGTTTAAGGGTCCTTTTATTGTTGCGAGAAGGATAGGGAGGTGTGCATATTCCTTAATTGATGCTAATAGGAAATGTATTGGAACTTATAATGTGTTCAATTTGAGGAGATACCATCGGGATCCCTAATGTTGTATATTATATATTTGATGGGTAGTTTGAGGAGCTGTCCTTGGGCCATCAGCCACCTGATTTGTGTTGTTTTGCCAACATTTGCATCTGTTGGAAAACAAAGGGGGAGTATTGTAACCTGACAAACCCCGGTCAGATATTATTATTATTATTATTGTCATTATTATTATTATGATTATTATTATTATTATTATTATTATTATTATTATTATTATTATTATTATTTATTCATGTGTATATTTCATTTGTGTGTGTATTTAGCCGTCGCGGCTTAGTAACTCTTTTTGGAACTCTCGTTATTATGGATACTCTCTATATTTATTTGGGACTAGTGTGTTTCAATCACTCAGTTTATCTCCCGGTTGTGTACGTGACGAGTCTCCGAGCGGGGGTTTACGTGTTGACGGAGCTGAGGTGGAAAATTCCAGGAACTGGGCTATTTTAAGATGCTGTTGTGTTGGCTTGGGCTAGTGTGGTGCAAGCACGCGTCGGGAGTTGGAAGTTGCAGCTTGCAGTGTGCAGAGGTGATACTGGTGGTAATCTGAGAGGTGTTTTGTACGAGTTGTGAGGAAGATGTCCCATGCCATGTTGGGAGTTCGAGATCTGCTGTTGAAGGAACCAGGGAGAAAGATGCTGGAGTGTAACAACATTCTATGGTTATGAATGTTAGCCATATATAATTCTACGGAGAGTCTACGTAAGGTAACGTGTTGGGCCTTTTCAAACTATACGAACGCCATCAGCAAAGTGGAGTCCATTCTTGAAAAATGAGTCATGACTGCGTGTGAATATTTTGCGTTGCGGAATAAACTGAGTACCAGTTATTGAGAGAGAGTTATTTCATAAATTAAGACATTTATTATTTATATCAATATTCTCTTTATTTTGTTATATATGTTCAAGGGTGTATCACGACGAGCTCTGCTCGGATTTCTAGGTAAATACAGGTTTAATTGACTAAGTAAATTGTATGAGATTAATATATATTCTGTTTAATTTCTATGGGTGGGGGAAATTACCAGATGGACTCCTTTTCCAATATTAATTTTTTAGGTATCAAGTGATTCAGATCTCCTTGTCACAAGGCAACGACCCTGAAGATGAGTTTCAACAGCCGGCAAAGTTTAAGAATTATTTATTTGTATATTTATGGCTCCCAAATTCCATTAGTCATTATTATTTATATTTATATTTAATAGAGAGATTTCACTTGAATGGATGTAGTAGTAGTGGTAGTAGTGGTTGTTGTGGTGGTTAGGGAGGTGGAGGGAGGGGGTTGTTGTTGTTGTTCTAACAGCCTTTTGGCAAGTTTCTCTGCTGACATCGCATCTATTTTCGAATGGAAATTCTAAGTTCCCATTGGAACATCCCACCCTGACGAGTAATATTCACTTAAATATGGGAGGCAGGGTTCATAAATAACTCTCTTTTCTGTGTCAACCTCAATCTTTCTGTCAAAATTAATATTTGAATCTAACACTAAGGCAGTGTGCTTTATTTGGACGAATGGCAAAGATGTTCACTCTTCTATTCGACCCCATAGAAGAAACACAGTGAACTTCTTCGTTAAACTTGTCACTTCATTTCTCTCAATGCTGAAGCTAGTGCTGATCTAACCTACAGTGACTATATTGAAATAGTGTAGCTAAGTCTGTTTGATTTCTGATTGTCTGAGCCTGGAGTTGGGCTCAATTCACTATATTCCTCCCAGCACTGTATTGTTAACACATTTCAATTGTTGTTGTTGTTCACAGAGTTGGTGAAATGCCAAATTTTATTAAAGGTAATCTATGTTCCTACAATATAGTTTGCTGGAATGACTAGCATGTTACTTTATATCACTATGCACACTTTGAATGGCATATGTGGGGAAAAAGCATGAGAGGATGGGAAGAATTTGAAAATGTAATGCCGTTCCAACAATTTTTCTCTCACCGAGAGCCTCCGAGAAGAAGACTCTCATCATTCCGAAACCATGCAGTCCCAAACAGAAAAAATATGTAGGAAAAGGGAAGGCACCATGTTCTAATCTACCAGATATCCCAGTGGTATGGAAGGGAATGCTCAATTGACTGTACAAACAGGCTGGAGAAAGAATTTGTCATGAAGGTATTTCCCAGAGAACGAAGCAATGGCCTGTGATGGTAAAAAAAAAAAAAAAGAGAAGGGTACTTCTAACTCAACTTTGTTTCACCAAACAAGCCTGCACGAGCAAGTTGCAACTTGTTGCATTCAAATAAATACATTTCAGTTTGTGTTAGAAACTGATGAATTATTTTCGAACTATACTGATATATTTAAGTCACAAAAAAAGTCTACTGACAAAGTTTTTGGTATCTAAAGTAAGAACAAACTTCTGTAATTCCAGTAACTCATTGTCAGGATTTATTGAACACATTCATAATGAGGTACATTGTTTTTAGGCTAAAAATTGATTCAAGAAAGAAAAGTAAAACTTTCTTTAGCAGCAAATCTGTGGTGGCACATACATCTGTAATTAAATAATGACATTGTTTTTACGTTCTACTAACTACTTTTTAATGGTTTTCAAAGACGTCTATATGCTGGAATGTTCTCCCGCACAAGTTCTTTGACATGCCAGTAAATCTACCGACACAAGGCTGACATATTTGAGCACCTTCATATACCACCAAACTGAGCCAGGATTGAACCTGCCGAGTTGGGGTATCAACTGTCTGAGCCAGTCAGCCCGGCACATATGTAATTTAAATTGTGTTTGATACACTAAGGTAACCAGGATTCTTTTGACCAACTATGTATATTAATGTAAAAGACACAAAATAATGTTGTAAATCAACTGTTATACTGAGAAAATTTGTCAAATGTTTCAGCTTAACTTTGACTGCATAACTCAAAATGCTAAGTACATTCAAGTACTTGTAGTTAATAAAATTAGGCTCTCACCCTAAAAACTTCTGGGAGAATTTGCCGCCTCCAACAATTTGAAATACTCCTTTCTCACTGTCACCCCCTAAACTACATAGATAAATTTAATCTTAAATTTCATTTTAATCGAATATTAATTCTTTAAAGAATTTGTATGTATGGATCCACCCTTTCAATACAGACCTATTGTAAATGCAGTATCAAAAAGGTAGACCCGTAAATACAAATTTTTAGAAGAGTTAATACTGTATATGAGAACTGTAAGTCAATACGGAACAGTCACAAAACTTATTGTTTGCAATCACTTTAATCACATGCCTCAGTGTCGACTGCAAATATTCCACCACTGTTGTATGAGGAAGGAGTGTAACAGAAGGTTGGGCAGGTAGAGAATAGAATATAACTGAACACATATAGAACCAAAATGCAATGAAAAATAACCCATCTGGTTACCCATTTTCAAGTTGCCTGTTTCACTAAATTATACAGTATATACTGAAGAAATTAACACCATAAATGCTTGTGCAATAAAAGAAAAAGATGACCTATTTTAATCAATGTGAATCATCCATGTCATCATCTCGTGATTAAGAAAGCCATATGTCCAGAAGACTTCTTTCCATCAGCGATATCTTGCATCGAATACTGGCAACTTGTGAGCTAATGCTGTCATCCATTGCAAATAAAATATTTTCTCATATAACTTATATACATACAGCATGTAGCCAACAGTAAAATTAGTTATCAGTTCATGCAATCTGTGTAAACAACATGCTGTCAACCTAACACATGAATTAGATGTTATTACATGTGTGCCAATTTTCCTGTTTTGTCGAGTAATAAATATGTAATAGAAATTATAATTATGAGATTCAGTGGTTTCCTTTTTAAATAATCCATATTTACTTCACTTTCTTTACCCTAAACCTTGCCTTGACACAATCAGCTGTTGGAGTGGTTGGGAGGAATATGGCAGCTGCACGGACTCCGCTACACTGTATTAATACAGTCACTGTAATCTGACCCTGTGATGGCGATTATTTCTTTGTAGTGCTCACTTGCGACAGATACTAAGCACCTGTTCTAAAGTTTCAGTCTCGCCACAGTTAGAATGACAGTAGCGGTTTGTACTTGCGCACCTTCCAGGGGCTGTTCGAACCGCTGAAACATTGGATGGCATTTTAAGGGAATTTGTCTACTCTGAAGATGAAAACCACTGTGACTGTTCACCCAAAAGTTGGCTTTGGATAGGCCAGTATATACCGATATGACCCTTCCTCTCATGGAGTGAGAAGCCCATGTATGAAATGCTGCCTCTCGACATCTTTGTTGATGTTTGAAATGCCAAATACTATAACAGAGTGGAAGTGGGCTACACTAATGCAAAGCAGACACTTACGGATGTTGTAAGGAAGCCTTCCAGTTAGCTTTCACGAGACCCAGTCCATGAGAACTTCTTGGAGCATGAATTATTCATCTGGACTGTTCTGTCATTTGGTCTGTTATTACTTTATGCACCCTAGCCTTCCATGATTTCATTAAATCAACAGAACTATTCGACTGTGTGACATTTGTAGCAGCAGTGTGATTATTGAATATTAACCTCTATGCCGGTGAAGTCATCATTAGCATTATCCCGATCTTCTTTCACAAGAATGAAAACCTCCCCTCCTTTCGAACCTATCGTGACTCTACGATAAACACTCCAGTTCGAGGTGAAAATTTCCACAACTATAATATCACTTCTTAGGCACGATTCAACTCTTATCACAATATCTGGTAAATATCTTTCTTCTTCACTGGGCTGAGTGGCTCATATGGTTGAGACACTAGCCTTCTGACCCCAACTTTGCAGATTCGATCCTGGCTCAATCCGGTGGTAGTTGAAGGTGCTCAAATACGTCAGCCTTATGTCTATAGATTTACTGGCACATAAAAGAATTCCTGCAGGACAAAATTCCAGCACCTCAGCACCTCTGAAAACTGCTAAAGTAGTTAGTGGGACGTAAAGCCAATAACACAACTTCTTCTTCTTCTACTACTTCTTCTTCTTCTTATCCTCCTCCTTCTTCTTCTTCTTCTTCTTACTGCCATACTGTGGTGGGGTCCGCTTATCTGGTAATCTTCTATCTATTAAATTAATTACATGTCAGTAGAGTAAAATACGACAAACTTGCTACCCCGTACCATCCATCAAATGATGGCTAAGCAGAGCATCACATCCAGACGGTAAAAGATGTACATAATTCGATGCCCACAACCCGTGAATTAGTTCAACGTGACCTGAATTGATTTTTGTAACAATTTTGCAAAGCCACTAGTAGTTCAACCATCCACGTTATTTTGTGTTGCAGCATTCAAACTCAACTCTACATAATCTGACAAGACAATTCAAACAGTGTGTAGATCAAATCAGAAGTCTTGACTCCAATCATCCTCAAGAACTGCCAACAACTGATCAATCTCTCAGAATCCATTTTATGGTCACCATCGGAACGAGCCAACATTGGTGCCACCCAATTTCAAAACACCTAACCTATGAAGCACAGACAACTGCCTGATCCAGAGAAGCAGAATCTACCATGACCACGAAGAAATCAACTACTGGAGACCTCTCATCAATTAACACAAATTTTAGATGACCTTCAAAAAAAGATTCCCCATAATTTAATTTAATTTGTAATTACCACTTTCAATCTTTGCATCTCAAATGGTAAAGCTTTCTTTTAAAAAAGTGGAAGAAAAGTTCTATATGTCAATTCTTTGTCCCTCCTGATTGTTCTTGAAGGGTTTAAGTATGTGATCTATGAGCATATATTCTGACTGTTGTTGATTGTTATGACATGCCACTTGTCTAGCTTCTGTGTTGTTGCGTGTGTGTCACCCGCCCCCTCCACTATCAAGTTGCAACTGCATAAGATGCTCATTTGGTAATATGTGTAAGCTTTATTTGAAAATTCTTACAGCACAATAATAATAAAACCTTACTCTACTTACCAGTCTCGAGAAGAAGAATGCAGTCTCAGTAGTTCTGATGGCTTGCAGTGTTTGGCCAGCTTCTGAGTCAAGAAATCACAGGCAGCATTGGAGGGTGCACAGACCAATGTGTATGAATTGTTGAACAGCTTCTTCACCTGTGTCATTCAAAGTCTAGAATTACATTGTGTAAATTTGTACTACATCATTGATTAAATATATGAGGGCGAATCAAATATAAACTGGAATTAATTTTTTATAATTTTATTGAATCTACCAACAAATACAAAATAAGCACCTCAGTTTCCCAAATTTGACACACATTTTTGCAATCACATTGGCATTTTTTTAATGTCGCCCTCGAACAAAGAATAAGAATGTGTGCATAGCCATTTGCACACATACACCACTACCGCTGTGCTATCATGAAATGGTTTTTCTCCTGGTCTCTCTTTCAGTGGTCCAAACTAATGGTATTCACTCGTACAGATTCAGATGCCTCTGACGAACTTCCTGATACAAATTTTGTTATTCCTGGGTGAGGAGACAAGGAACCCACCTGGCAAACAATTTCTGAAGGTTGAGTTCATCATTGATGATGGCTAGAACACTTCCAAAGCTTATTCCTATGACTGAAGCTATTTCAGAAATTTTTATGTGCCGATCTTCTTCAATAAGGTCATGTACAGCACGAATGGCTGCAGTGATCCTCGTCTGTGGTCGTCTTTGGTGGGGCTCATTTTCCACTAACACCTGAGTCTTTGATAAGGTTGCTTCCCCCAAACTGTGCATGGAATCTTCTCTCAAAGTTTCTGAAGCTGCCGTGCCTTCTTTTGCCAGAAACTTTATGATGATAATGATGAAACGTGTACCACCGAGCTCGATAGCTGCAGTCGCTTAATTGCGGCCAGTATCCAGTAATCGGGAGATAGTGGGTTCGAGCCCCACTGTCGGCAGCCCTGAAGATTGTTTTCCGTGGTTTCCCATTTTTCCACCAGGCAAATGCTGGGGCTGTACTGTAACTAAGGCCACGGCCGTTTCCTTCACTTCCTAGGCCTTTCCTATCCCATCGTCGCCGTAAGACATATATGTGTCGGTGCGACGTAAAGCAAATAGCGATACATGTACCTCTTGCTCACTCAAGGCGTACTGAAGCAAGGGGTCGCTTTGCGGTGTATGACATATCAAGCCCCTACTCTAGGCAACCCCACCAACATCATCTCAAAGCCCCACCCATTTCCGTTTGCTACCACAGCCACTAATTTTAAATTCTGGTTTATATTTGATGCATCCTTGTATTAAGGGAAGTAATTAACAATGTTAACACTTTCTCTTTCCAAATCCATGCATGTTTATTCCTACATTGCAACACAATTTACAATTCACCAGAACATTTTTAATATTCGATAATATGTCATGAATTTCAATACAGGGCAGTTTTCTGCTTTCGATAGAGATGAGATTGTCTACTGTATGTAGTAATAATGTGAAGAATCTTTCCCTTTTCCCCCTATCACTGCCCCTTACCCCACATGAAAATTGATCAGGGAGTTCCCATTAAGTACCATTCCAGCATCTTCAAATAACAGAATGATTGAAGATAAAGGAGTGGAATCGGAGGTAAGGCTTTTTGCGGATGATGTTATTCTCTATAGAGTGATAAATAAGTTACAAGATTGTTAGCAACTGCAACATGACCTCGAAAATGTTTGTGAGATGGACAGCAGGCAATGGTATGTTGATAAACGGGGTTAAAAGTCAGGTTGGGAGTTTCACAAGTAGGAAAAGTCCTCTCAGTTTTAATTACTGCGTTGATGGGGTGAAAGTTCCTTTTGGGGATCATTGTAAGTATCTAGGTCTTAATATAAGGAAAGATCTTCATTGGGGTAATCACATAAATGGGATTGTAAATAAAGGGTACAGATCTCTGCACATGGTTATGAGGGTGTTTAGGGGTTGTAGTAAGGATGTAAAGGAGAGGGCATATAAGTCTCTGGTAAGACCCCAACTAGAGTATGTTTCCAGTGTATGGGACCCTCACCAGGATTACCTGATTCAAGAACTGGAAAAAATCCAAAGAAAAGCAGCTCGATTTGTTCTGGGCGATTTCCGACAAAAGAGTAGCGTTACAAAAATGTTGCAATGTTTGGGTTGGGAAGAATTGAGAGAAAGAAGAAGAGCTGCTCGACTAAGTGGTATGTTCCGGGCTGTCAGCGGAGAGATGGTGTGGAATGACATTAGTAGACGAATAAGTTTGAATGGCGTTTATAAAAGTAGGAAAGATCACAATATGAAGATAAAGTTAGAATTCAAGAGGACAAACTGGGGCAAATATTAATTTATAGGAAGGGGAGTTAGGGATTGGAATAACTTACCAAGAGACATGTTCAACAAATTTCCAATTTCTTTGAAATCATTTAGGAAAAAGCTAGGAAAACAACAAATAGGGAATCTGCCACCTGGGCGACTGCCCTAAATGCAGATCAGTATTGATTGATTGATTGAACTCTGTCAAATGTCATAAGATACAAGCCTTGACTAAAAGACATTAAGAAGCAACTTATTCTTCACCCCACATTCAAATTTTGACAATAATAAATAATTAATAACAATAAATATATAATTAGTAATAAATTATCTAATAAATAATCATCCTGTACTCGTAATTTCTAAGAAATGTAATAGGAGGCACCTACAAGTAAAAGATTAAAAAAGGAAAACAGACCAAAGATCAACAGGCAGCAACAAGATTAATAAGCAGATATTAAAAATGGTTTTACATTACATGTAACAAACAAAAATGTAATATAATAAGAAAGTTTAGGAATGTATGCCATCAACGATAAAGGCTAGAAAGGAGGATAGAAATACATGCAAATTAATGTTTTTCTTGACTTCAATGGGTTTCAATATACAAAGAGTTTCTTTTTGAATACTGCTGGAAACATACTATGAAGTTAGATAACACTGATAATAGAAAAGATCCAAAACTTCAAAATGTGGTCATCCATAGTGGCATGGATTGCTGTAGTTAAGGGAAGGTTATGTTAAACAAAAAGTGTCTAATAACATTCAGCCTATATAACACTATTAGTTACTTTTTATAGAAGGAAAAAAAAGTTGTTTGTATTCCCCTTCGATGCATCCATACACTTCACGGTTTTTAGATTTCAAATAGTTAGCATGCTGGCCTTTGGTCATGGTGAGTCCCAGGTTACACTGCTGGCAGGGACGGAATTTTAACCATGATTGGTTAATTCATTTGATAAGGGGGCTGGGTGTATGTCTTATCTTCATCATCACAAAGCACATGTCACCTACGGGCGTCAATTCAAGAAACCTGCACCTGGCAAGCCGAACTTGTACTTGGACACTCCTGGCACTAAAAGCCATACGCCATTTCATTTCAGATTTCAAATGGCATAGACTGTCATCGTGTCTTCCATGTTTAATGGACAAGCTATTGTTCATTGTTTTTACATTTTGGAAACATCTTGTTTTTAATTAAATGTTGCTCACTTAATTCATAATTCCAATATAATTGGTCAATTATTGGATATTATAAATATTCCAGCTAACTCATTTTTGGTTGCCAGAGTTTTGCCCCAGTATGCCAATTTGGGCTCATGAGTTGGAAACTAGCACACCTACATATGGGTAGTGCATGTAGTGGAGACCACAGCACAGGCTGCACCCTTGTGATAAAGAATAAACAGGAATTTCAACTGAAAGGAAATAAAAAGGACTGCTAACCTGGGCCAAACATTTGGCTAGCCAGACTCAGCCTGTCACAAACCAGGACAAAAAGCGGGTGATAGAGACATAGCAACTCTTCAAAAAATCTTTGGTCCATCTGACCCAGCTAGTAGTACCTTGTAAGGGCCCCTTTCCAGTGTTACATGAGAAGATAGTTGATGGTTGGGTCAACAGAAGAGGACTTTCCATCTCAATGGAAGACAAAACAGGAAAAACCATCTCCACCTAGAAGCATCTGTATATCAGTGAAGCAGCTGCAAAAGGCATCTGTATGCTAAAGGAGCAGCCTTATTTTACTCCTTACAGTAGGTATAAAATGCAACTGTTGTCTTGTAGAAGAAGCGAAGGACTATGAAGGGTTAAGATACTGTAGTTTATTCCAAGAGAAAACTCTTGACTGTGATAGGATTAGAAGAGGTGAAAAATAAAAGTTGCTTTTGAAAAACACAGAAATTCCAGGTAGCAGAGGTGTGGTTGTGCCCCGACAAATTTCACATTTTATTATTAATGGAAAGGAAGTAGTAAAATATTTTTGGCCCTACTGGCCTAGATTTGTTCCTCACATACTGACTAAGCTTACATCTCTCGGTAAATGAGACGTACATGGTCAATGATTGGCAGTACTTTCCACAATTTATTGGCAGCAACTGCACCCTAGTTCACTGCAACAGTCTACAAGACATGAGCACTGCCACGGATCGAAAAACCTGTTCCGGAGTATTGCATGTGCTACGACGTCAAAGTGTACATCATCATGCATCCTCATTTGTGGATAAGGAATATTTCCCTTAACAATATTCACTCCAAAGAAATTTTTTATTCCTGATGTACTAGTTTTAAATTCTGCTCAGTTCTTTTACATGGAATATTTGTCAGTGTAATGTGCAACATTTTCATGGAAACTGTCTGGGAAATATTTTTTTAAATATTCTAATGGCTTCTTGACTGTGAACTCTTGAAAAAAGAGAGAACAGTAACTATAAGGGCATTGAATAATCCACAGCAGACAATAAAATAAAAGCATAAACTACAGCTTATGCTTCCTTGTAATTAAAAGCAGGTGAAAGAAAACTTCTTTCTCCAGATGTAAAATTGACATTTTGTAAGTGGTATGCTGCTTGTTTTTGTTGTTGTTGTTGTTGTTGTTGTTGTTGCAAATTTCACTGTTACTATCAGAATTATATACTCCCTCTGATCTTTCACTTAATAACAGTAGTACCTTTATAATTTCATAGTCTTAGAGACCCTCTATTTCAGAGTCACTCTTGTTTAGTAGCCCTAAAATTGTTACTTCACACCAATGTGGTTCACACACACTGAAATATGAAATAAATGAAATATTTTAATAAACATACTTTGTTCTGTTACACCCTTTCGTGAGTGTAAAAGATGCCATCATACACAGCATTCAATACGAGAATGGTATGTTAAAGCAACATGAATAGAACATAAATAAAATTATGACAGTACCTTGTTGTACAGTAATCCTCTATGGAAACCTAACATGTATGATTGTACATATCTATATTCATGACCTCATACCAAAGAACACCATGGGGTATCTTCACTGTTAACATTTACTGCTTAATCTACAGGTATTAATGATTATATTGCTATATCTGGTAAAACTTTACAAGCAACAGGAATAAATATAATAAATAGTTACTTTTGTCATTACTGCTCTGCACAATCATCCCACCAAACCGATTCTAAATTCTTACTGCAATCTACTGACCAAATGCCAACATAAATAAACATCTGAAACTTATGATGCTACTCAAAATAACAATCCAAAATTTCTCACAGCTCTAACAACCTCTACCCTGGAAGTTATTTCCATCCACGTTATAAATATCCGAACTCTGACTGACAGCGAGTGAATAATATCCCTAGCACAGCTGCTCAAATAAGCAATCGAAAAGACTAAATCATATCTACCTCTGAAATCACTAGTGTGAATACAAATCCAACACTCTGCACAACCCACAGAAATGCTGCCAAACAAAACTGCAGTCGATTATGAGGATCATAGTCATTAAGAGCATGCAGTAATCGTGTGAAGTAAACTTTCCACTTAGCAACTTTCAAAATTCGTTGTACACATGTACAGCTAATCCCCACTTCCCACACACATTCCATAGCAGACTTCTGTGGAGAAGTAGCAAAACTTTCCGACACGAGAGCCAGCAAAGCAGGACTAGTAGGTGTAAGTGTTCTTCGCGATCTTCCTTTATGAATATCACAAATCATTTCATGGGTCTCAAACTTATCATTAATGCCTTCAATTATTAGGCATGTTGGAGGTTCTGTTTCAAACTCCCTCCTCCACAGACATTGCACTCTCCAATGGCATTATCAAACGTGACAAACCACTTCAAAATGCATTTTGATGCTATTGTGATAAACTGATATACCTTGAAAATAATATTCTCTCACTCATGGGTAAATAATTATTATTATTTTACAATTATTATTATTATTATTATTATTATTATTATTATTATTATTATTATTATTATTATTATTATTATTATTATTATCATCATCATCACTTGCAATGTACGGATATGAAGTGTTTACATCCACGGTGTGAAGAATTATTTCATTTAATTTCCAGGTTGAATTGTGTTGTAGTTGTCTGCACATCACGTACAGTTTGCCAACGTTTCGAATACATTGCAGTATTCTTTGTCAAGGCGACTGAAATACCCCTGCTCGATCTGAGGTAATCAGTCTTCCAGGCAGAAATTTACACTACTAGAGTGGCCCTGACCTTGGCCTTTTATATCGTAGCCTTTCTGGCTGACGTAAGCCCTGGCTGTCTCTTGAGTATTCTGGAAGGTATGTGTCACAGCCGGGTAGCGAGGGCTTGCCCGCGCTGTTATGTAATGGGGTTTTGGCCCGTGTGTTTAAGTTGTGGTCTGTATGTCTTAAACTATGAATGATAGGCATCCAAGTAATTCAGAGTGAAGTGTTTTGTTTGCGATGGCAGTGATTAAGGTTGTGGGTATTTAATTTGTAAATAATTGTGAATAAATCCACGTACGTAAGTTGACAGCATTTTGTGTGCGTCTTTGTGGATACAAGAATTTTTGCTGCTCGAATGTCAAGCGTGCTCGAGCCATATTGCTTTCCTACCTTTAGTATTGTAAGCCGTAGTGCACTGGAAATACTTAAGTTGTGTGTAAATTTGTAAATGATGATGCTGGATTTAGAATGTTGAAACTAGCAGTGTTTCTAGTAATACAGAGGGGTCGAGAAAAATGTAGACACTCTTCGTTGGTATTAATGGAACAAAATTACATACCGTTACAATTCTTGCACAGGGGTTGGTGATGATGATGATTATGATGATGCTCGTTGTTTAAAGGGGCCTAGCATCTAGGTCATCAGCCCCTAATGGTATGAAATGAGACAAAATGAAATGACAAATTAAAAGCCCAAAAACATCCACCGACCACAATTCAAAATGTGAGGACGAAGAATGAATGGATGGATGGATATGAATTTAAAACGATCAGTGTAACCAACCCACAGTGCTTCTCATGCACAGAACCTGGTGTAGAACAATAGCATTACTGACCAAGGAACTGCTTCTATAGCACAATACTGAATTGATGATACTTGTAGTCGAAAGAGGCCGAAAATCCAAGTCAGCAGCCCCTCACAATGGTACTTATCGCTAGGAAAGTAGAACCATGGTATTTGTCATGTTGCAGTACTAATCAAGAGCAGAGTAGACTTGCAGTATTCCACACATTATGGTATTACCCACAGGTAATGAAATTCGCACATGTATTACAGATCTATGCTGTTTCGCACATTGCGGCACCATGTACAGGCAACGCAAACCTATGGTGTTCATAACCACATGGGCTCGTACCATCCCATGGTGTTCGTCATTTAGTGGCTCCTAATCATAGGCAAGCCAGAACCACGGGTTCCCTCATCCCATGGTGTTGCTCATATAGTGCTACTAATCACAGGTTCTGTAAAAGTCATCGCGCTCTCGTTTGCTACTAATCTCAAACCTATTTGATACCCAATATTGTGGTACTACGCACAAGTAAAAGCGACCCATGGTGTTCCCCACGTGGTGGTACTAATCGCAAGTAGTTTCATGGTTCTAATTTGATCATCCCTTGGTCGCCCCTTTTAGTTGCTTCTTATGACAGGCAGGGGATACCGTGGGTGAATTCTTCATCTGCGTCCTCCTCATAGGGGTTGTGTGTTTGGTCCGTGAGAGGTATTTTATTTCCCTCAAGTCTGCCGGCAAGCCGGTTAGGACACCCTATCCGCCACCTGGGACACGCCACGTGGGAGCATCACCACTCCCCCTGCTACGCCAGCGTAGTAGGTTTGTGGTTGCACGGTGGGGGGAAGGTTATTTTATGTGTGTTCAAAGTTATCCCCATTACCAGCCAAACAATGTCAATGCTGCTGAACTGCTGACCGAACTACGGCTGTCAATGTTGCTGGTGTGATGGCCCCACAGGATGTCTCGATGGTTTCCCATAGCTTATTCAGTGTAGCTGGATTCTGTCGATAAACTTCATTTTTCAAGGTCCCCCATAGGTAGAAGTCAAGAGGTGTAAGGTTTGAAGACCATGGTGGGTACTCAACAGATCCTCTTCGACCTATCCATCGTCCAGGTAGATTTTCATCCAAGTGGGCTCTGACATTTCTGTGGTAGTGAGATGGAGCGCCATCTTGTTGTAGGTAAAATCTTTAATTTCCAAACACTTCTCGGATGGCAAGTAAAATCGATGTTTGCAGCATATGAAGATACACCTCACCGGTTACTGCACCTTCAAAGAAGAACAGGCCAATCAAATCGTGCAATGACAGACCACACCACACATTAACACTGGGTACATTAACATATTTCTCCATGTGAAAGTGAGGATTTTCAGCAGCAGGACATGCAGTTGTGGCGGTTCATAGTACCATTCAGTTTGAACTGCGCCTCGTCAGACCAGATAACCATCCCAGCAAACCGTTCATCCTAGCGATGCATGCCTTCAAACCACTCGCAGTACTCCCTCCTTCGATCTGGGTCGCCCTCGTTCATAGCGTGCAGCAATCTTGGAATGTACACTTTCCACTTTGCAGCCTTCAGAATTCATTGTACAGTTGATAGGCTTACTCCGTTTTCATGTGCACCCTGACTCACAGATTTTTTTTTAGGTGACCTAGTTTAATAATTTCGTGTGGCTATTTCTAGCCGAGTGCAGCCCTTAGAGGCAGACCCTCCGATGAGGGTGGGCGGCATCTGCCATGTGTAGGTGAGTGTTATTGTGGTGGAGGATAGTGTTATGTGTGGTGTGCGAGTTGCAGGGATGTTGGAGACAGCACAAACACCCAGCCCCCGGACCACTGGAATTAACCAATGAAGGTTAAAATCTCCGACCCGGCCAGGAATTGAACCCGGGACCTTCTGAACTGAAGGCCAGTACGCTGACCATTCAGCCAACGAGTCGGACAGGTGACCTAGTAAAATGTTGCAATACAGCAGCGCTGGAAGTTGGAGTTCTTGATGTTTTTGGTCGCCCAGACCTTTCCTAATGCACATCCTGAACAGTACCATCTGCTTCAAATTTATCCTGAATACGATAAACTATAGTATGTGTTGATGGCTGAGTTCCATACATGCTACGCCATTGCCGTTGTGCCTCCATCATGTTTTTGTATTTCCAATACCACTTCAATACGGCCTTGCATTGCTCAAACGACAATTTTACTTCATTCATTGCTGCACTGGCATCTGCTGGAAAACATGCACCAAGATTATCGCGCCATTCATGCGACCATCTGTTAAGAAAAAATGGACTACACTACCGCTCAAGAATTGCAACAATATGTTATTTTGTTTATTTACAGTTATGAATTTCATTTGGTTCCGTATTGAAGTGGGATTACAGTATTTAAAATTCTTTCAAGGTCCCCCTATTCAATACAATGACGTTTTATTGTGATTCAATCACATACCAAATGGTCAAATGGTACTACTTTTGGCATCTATGTGCCATCATCAGCCTTAAGTACAAATTAAACAATTATATACATATTCTTAAAACATCTAAAACACATTTTAACACATTATAAAATACATTACTGTAATGATACATAAGATGAGTTAAAATTATGTTACAAGTAATTGCTGTGATATAAAATTCTTAAAATTCTGGCAGTTCGTTACATAGTCCAGTCTGTGTACATCCGGGATAAGTGAATATGTGCTGTTATATGCTGTCTATGTGAATGACACTTATTCACTTTACAGTAGATGGTTCCGGGGAAGTTTATTTTGATCACGTAAGATCGTGATATAAATACAGATGAATTCCCACTTCAATTTAAACCTGAAGGAGAAATTAGCCAAGTTATACATTGGAAGCAATGTATGGAAGTTACTAGAATCATTAGAATCATTGAATAATTGACTCATCTTGAGCAGCATGTTGAACGTGTTTGTTACACAGACGGAGCCAGACGATGTGTGTGTGCAGCAGTAAAAGAGGTGAAGCACCTGCGGGGGAATGGAACTAAGGCGGGGCGGAAGGATGGGGTAGTGGGGGTAATTGACGGGAGTGTGTATTGCGGATTATTTGGAAAATCGATCTGTTTTTCGATAGTTTGGTGTTTTTAAGCCAATTGATTAAAAGATCAAAAAAGATATTGGGTTTCTCGTAAATTTTGTTTAAATTATAATTGGGGTTGAAGTATTGACCGCAGTTAATCCCTTATTTGCTGTTTGGAGAACTTCCATGTAATGTTCAATGTCGGTAAATTTGTGATTAGTGTCGTGCATATGTACACCCATGGCAGAGAACTTATTGTGCCTCATCGCGCTGACATGTTCTGAATATCTAATTACAAAGTTATGTCCTGTTTGACCCACGTAAGAGCTGCTGCATTCATTACATTTTAGTCTATATATTCCAGATCTGGAGTAAGTACTGGGGGTATTGATTGATGCACAGTTGTGTAAAATTTTGGAGGTTCTACTGTTAGTTTTGAATAAAATTCTTATATTGTGTTTCCGGAAAAGGTTGGTGATTTTGTGGACATCGTCATTGTAAGTGAAGGTGGTTGAAATAGGAGTTTCTTCTTTTTCTTTTTTTTAGTTTGGTTTTAGGTTGGTACCTGTATTTGTTTATTATTTGTTCTATAAACGGCCTTTTGTACCCATTGAACTTGGCAAATGCCCTAACGGTGTTAAGTTCATTATTAAGATCTTTCTTTGTCATGGGTATGGCAAAAGCTCGATATACCATGCTATTGTATGCTGCACGTTTCTGCATTAGGGGATGTATGGAATCTTTGTGGATTGTGTTAGCAGTTTGTGTATGTTTCCTGTATATTTTGTAAGACAGACCAGAGATATTTCTAATAATGATTATATCTGGAAAATTGATTGCTTTATTGATTTCTGACTCTAATGTAAATTTAATGTATGGGTCAATACTATTCAAGTCTTGAAGAGTGGAGTCCACGTTCTTGATTAATTCTTCCATAATGACGAATATGGCGATGGGATCACCTTCATCAGGAATTTTGGCTAATATCCATTTAGATAATTTTGAACATACGAAAATCAATAATAATAACTTTCCAAATATCCTCATATGGGCCAGATATGTGGATGACAGTCATGGCAGTAAGAAAATAGTTATATTTCTTTCCTTAACAGCTTAGAATCTTAAAATTCATAATGTAAATTATAAATTTGAGGCCTCCTGCCATGTGAGAAAACATCTATGATATTACCTTGTTCATGTACCACCTGTGTAAAAACTTTTCCTCTGTTGCCCGTCTGCCATTACCTTTCCCCCGCCTCCAAAACCAAGCCTGCACTTCACACACTGAGCCACGATGCCAGCTGCCTTATCTGTACCTCCAACATAAATTTAAACAAAACTCCCTCTCCATAAAAACAGTCACTATCACCCAGAAAATTGTTTCAGTGTCCTAATTGTCATCTGTGGCCAGGTCACAGGAACTGGCAAATGATGCTGGCATGGGGTAACAGCCCACTCCGCTCTGGCCCAGTCTCCTTCATGACGGCGAACTTTAGCACCAACTTTACCAGCAGGGGCTAAGGTGCGGTACCCCAAACACCTACTTCATCATGGGGCAGTGCTTCAATATGTGGTCTGTGGCAACCATCAGCATGGTTACCCGTCTCAACGTAACGGGAAAGATGTATGTGAGGGTACTTGGGTGGGGGGAGGGGGGGGTCTGGGGGGGTGTGGGGGGGGGGCACCTGGGTATTGGCAGTGGCGGCTGTTCTTGCTGCCAAACTTAAACTGTAGCTTCCGGACTTCTACGGCTTCATAAATACTTCAAGACTTAAATAATAACTTACAAATGAACTCTCCATCAAAAAATTTTCTGACTGCAAATTTCAACTACAGATGTTTTTAAAAGTAAAATTTGAAACCTGTGTCACATGTGGAAAGACCATTAGGGGGTGGAGGTCTGTACTGGAGGCACACCCACCCCGTGCATTTAAATTAAGCGCCTAGTATGAGGCCATCTATATTGTAAACCTTGAAACTACTAGTACAAGAAATTTGAACATTTCTCAACAGATGTTTGCTACTACTAACTTAGGTCGTGCCCTCTGGGGTGAAGATGAACTATTACTTTTTAAAGTAATTTTGTATGTCAAGGTTTCCTAAAATGAATTGGTTATAGTTTGTTTTTGATGTTCAAAAGTTATCAACACTTCTATCTTTTCCCGCCAACTTAAGATGTTTGCCAATGAGAAAATTTGTACATTTATTTAAGCAATCAATCAGGGTTTTTGATATTTGAGTGTCCAATGAAAATTGGGGGTGTGTCTTCACGTCATGTTGTCTTTTGTGATCGCTCCAGTCTAGTGTGTTCATAATGGAGGCGGGGGCTGCCTCGTCCATCTTTGGGAAGTCCACCAGCTCAAGGTAATGCCAGACTCCGATTAACTATGTGATAGTCTTTGAAAGCTAGCTCGAGGGGACAGTTTCAAATATTTAGCAATGTAACTTTTGTTTTCTCATACATAAAGTTCAAACTTTAAAGGTAAATTTGAAACAAGTCTAAAGGACTTAACCGAAAATCAGGGAATAGAGAGTGAGATACCCTCCTGTATTCCCTCTCTACTTGATATTCAGGTGACTATGATTTTGTAACCTTTAAAATCTATCTACTAATTTCTGTAACTTAAATATTTCTCTCCATGTAGTCACCTCCGTACTATAAGCTTAGCCTCTGTATCGTCGGGCCGTAAGCCCAAATAGGGTTTTATGTATTTCATGTAAATTTCAAGGAGTGCAAGTGTCCGCCTCCTTACCATTTTGATTTTCGGCCAGTAACTTTAACCTCT
Organism: Anabrus simplex; assembly: GCF_040414725.1. Classification (NCBI taxonomy): domain Eukaryota; kingdom Metazoa; phylum Arthropoda; class Insecta; order Orthoptera; family Tettigoniidae; genus Anabrus; species Anabrus simplex. Next base: position 202,311,420 of record NC_090270.1, on the reverse strand, counting down.
TGTTTTTACCAAAGGCCATATAGAATGGGTACTTAATACCCCTGTTAAACTCAATTTCATTCATTTCATGTTAAAGATATCAAACTGTTGAGCAGTTAAAACAGTGAATAGTGTTTAATTTTGTTAAATGTAGGTTGTACCTTTGATAGGCCTGGAAAGTGTGAATTTTCGAAAACAGGCTTCTAAAGTGTAAATCTGTAGAACAAATATGCCCCCCCACTCATATAAAAATTGGGAGATCCATCTCCTTGACTACTGATTGAAAGGAACAGTAGTGCTAGGGTAAAATTTGTAATTAGGGAACTTCAAGCTCATATTGTTAATTTATTGTTATCTAATTACTCTTGACCTCTCTAAATTGTTCCTCAAACTTGCAAGCTAAATTGTACCTGATTTGTTAACTGCTTAGCAAAAGTGTAAAATTTAAACTCTGAAAGAAAAAAAAAAGTAGAGAAAGAAATACAGCTCCAATTTTAAAATTTTAAATTAATCTTCTGACTTTCCGGTATCCACCCATTCATGCCCGCATTTTCTTTCACCTCTGTGTTCCACAGAATTCCCGGAATATATTCAATAGTATATTTCCTCACTTAATTTTTCTTTCCTGACCTCTACTACCGAAATGTCATAATGAGGTTTTACTGACTAAACCTCCACCAAACAGACCAATGTTCAAATTCCATACTGTTAACGAAATTGAGGTGAAGCGTGAAATTACTCTCGATGAGGTCAAATGCCACTGGAGTTGATGACCTCCCCATCATCATTAAATGCATTCCAGAATTATTTGCCCAGTAATTACTCACATATATAATTTCTGCCACAGTTCTAGAACATAACCAAGGATATGGAAAGATGCAATCATAAATCCAGTACTAAGAAAGTCTCCAGCCATTTCCCTATCAGAATATCAACTGGTGTGTGTACTTTCATCTTTCCAAACCCTTCAAACGGATAATCCGTCAGCAACCAACCGAGTATCTTTACAAATATTACTTGTTTGACCCATTAAAGTCAGGCTTTAAAAAGGGACACAGCACGACCACTGCTCTATTGAAGGTTACAGATGACATTAGATACGCAATGAGTGAACAGAAGGTCACATTACTTAATCTTCTTGATTTCAGTAGTGCATTTGACACTGTAAACAAAGACATATGCCTGGCCAAATTAAAATCCCTTCATCTAAATGAGACTGCTTTACAACTCTTTAGTTCTTACCTCACAAACCACAGACAATGAGCTGTTATAAATAACAAAACTTCTCAATGGGCAATGAAACATACTGGACTACCCTAATGTTCTGTAATTGACCATTGCTTTTTATTTTGTACATAAATAACATAGCATCTCATTTGAAATATTGCAATTATATATAAGCAGATGACCTCCACATATATTATCACACAAAACTGGGAGATATTCATATAGCAACTGATAGAATGAATGCTTGTGAATCATCATAAGCTTGTGAAAACTATATTAATAAATCTCTCCAAGACAAAAGCTATTATAGTTGGACAATCTAAATTAATAAACATGACAAAGACCTTAAGAGTCTCTGTGGCTTGGGTGGCAGCACAACGGCCTCTCACCGCTGGGTTCCGTGGTTCAAATCCAGGTCACTCCATGTGAGATTTGTGCTGAACGAAGTGGAGGTGGGGCTGGTTTTTCTCTGGGTACTCTGGTTTTCCCTGACATATTTAATTCCAGCAACACTCTCCAGTATCATTTCAGTTCATCTGTCATTCATTAATCATTGCCCCAGAGGAGTGTGACAGGCTTCAGCAGCTGGCACAATTCCTATCCTCGCTGCTAGATAAGGCTTCATTCATTCCATTCCTGACCTGGTTGAATGACTGGGAACAGGCTGTGGATTTTCACAAAGACCTTAGACATCCCTTCACTCACTATCTGGTACCAAAATTCTGTATGAAAGTTCGGTAAATGATCTAGTTGTTGTTAAAAATGAAAACCTAAATTGGAATGAACACGGCACACATATTAGCTCTCCCTTTATTCTATTATTGAGATGCTGTATTAATATATGCTACGAAAGGACAAATTAAAATGATACAAAGGACCATGAAATCCTGCATCAGATTTACTGTATATTTTTGTTACGCTACGACACAAATGTCACACCTTATTATATGCAACTTTCCCTCCTGAAATTTGAAGAACTCAGAAACTCACTAGAGTCTTTCAAGTCTTCCTACAGGAAGTACCTCTTAGACAGACCGACCGACCGACCGACCGACCGACCGACCGACCGACCGACCGACCGACCGACCGTGTGTGAATCTTGATGAAAGAATGATGGAGGGGTGTGTGTGCGTGTGTGTAATTTAGTTAATGTTCTTCAAATTAATTTAAACTTATTTTTTATTAAATTTCATTTAGTAGTTTGCCAAATAATATGTACATATTGGTATAATTATTATGTTGCATTTACTTTGAATTTATGTTGCAAAATATAAAATAATTAATATTCTCCATAATTTTTCTGTACAATGATGTGGTTAAGTCTATGAGAGGACCAAGAGCCCTAATTTTGGAACTACTGAAGACAAATAAATAACATAAAAAATAATTTTTTAGTTCCTATTAGTAGGTAGGAGCATCTTTTATTTCAAGTCCAGACTACACATAAATAAATGCACAATTTGTCAGACTACCTGTGATGTTATGGTGCATTTTGTGTTCTATAATATTTGCATGTAAGACTGCTAAAATTGTATCAGGACAAAATACCTTATAATTTAATTAGAGCCAGTGTGAAAAAATTATCAAACAAAGCAACATTTAGGATAGTCATTACAAATCACTTTGATCAGGATCAAATTCCTTAACTTCCCAATCTTTTTGTGGAACAAATCTCCATGTCCATAGCTATGAAAAGGGGAGAGGGGGGAGAAATGCTAATTCTCTCCTAAAAAGGAAAAACAAAAGTATTCAGAACATACACACACCTAGTGAACATAAAGTTGTTCTTATTCTCTAAACATGAAAAAAAAAATAAAAAATTCCAGTCTAATATACAATGTAAGCAAAGGAAGAAAAATTAAGCACTAAGATGTTTTTATCACTTAACTGTACCAATACCATCCAAATATTGCGACATAAAATGTCTGGGATTCCAAATAGTCACTGGGTAGAGAAAAAAAATACTGTATATTGTACAGAAGCAGAACTAAACAATCTGAACAACTACTTGCAATATTCCAAGACGAGAACGTGCTCCATGCTTCCATTCATGTAATCTAAAACATTGCACTATTAGATGATACCCTGTAAACTGACCTTGGACATTTGTGGAAAAGCACCACAGTATATTTGTTAATGACCAACAAAGGATAGTCAGACAATATGAAGACCCTCCTAGAAGGCACACTGCTCTGAAACCATAAGATATAAATTCTTAATGGAATGATGTAATCACTTGACATTCAAGGATTATACATTCTGCATGCAACCAAATCTCTCACAATAAATAAATCCTGTTTAGCATTCTATAGATCTTAACAACTCATCCCTGCATTACCATTATGCTTGCCAAGGAGGTTGTTTACATACTTCTGACATTGTAAGTATGATTTACTTTGTTGGAATCTTACAATCAATACATTACACATATGTCGCACCAAAGTGAATCTGGAGAAACTGACAATTCACAACTTCAGCCATAGACTTCTAATCAAAATCTTACACCATGTCCATACTGTGGTAAACTATATGTGAGGTTAACTACTCATATTACAAGATCTCATTCAGATAAAAAACAGGGATAACCTTATCGAGCAACATGTAGTTTCTGATGATAATGAGATTCAAGATAATACCAGCATGAAAATGGCTGACAGCAGTTCTTCACAAAACAGTTTAGTGAATGTACATATGCAACAAATTCGAGACATGATTTTGTCATTTCAGAGAAAGTTTTCTACTTTGCTCATGCAAGATCCCTGTCCAGGTGAGTTGAATGAACTGTATAACTATTTTATCATGGTATTGATTGACATTAACAGCAAGCTACAGGGTCCAAAGAACCCTTCTGTTCTTTCCAAGGAATGATAGGAAATACAGTGAGTATAGTAGCCCACAGTAGCAATAAAAAACAGACAGGGGAAGAAGAAAGGAAAAATTCAAGTTCACACTTGTCTAATATTAATCTTAACTAGGGCATACTTCCTGATACAATGAGCAAGACAAGAACTATCTTAATTTACAAGGGTACGGCTGAGAGCTGTAACCCTGCTAATCGGAGGCATATTTCTGTGTGTTCCTTGATAAGGCGTTTAATAGAAAGGACTACTAATAAGATATTGAGACAATGCATTAACTTCAGTGAGAATCAGAGAGGATTTGTATCTCCACCATGAACATTTGTTAATGTTTCATTAGTAAATGGATGTTTGCGAAGAGCCAGAAATGACAAGGTCAACATAATGCATAATAATGCTGGATATAACTCAAGCTTTTGACACTGTGCAGTTAGACCAGGCCTGTCCAACATGGCACCTGCAGTATACAGTTTTAGCGCCCTCCAAATACGGATTTAATTCAATCAACTTTAGCCATGGATAAAAGTTTAGAATTAGTTTTGAATGTGAGACGTGTGGAATATGTCTCTTTTACTAGGTTGTGTAAAATATCATCTTGGATATGACCTGTGGAATATGTCTCTTTCAAAGAAATGTTTACTATATGTTGTAAAATATTACTGCAGAATATTTTATTTGTATTCCTTTTATTTATCTAAATTTGGAAATGTAACTACTAAATTCTAGTGTTGCCATTGAAGCTTTTACGGCCCATACTTGTAGACATGATACTGTAGAGGCTTTTGGGCTTATGCCTTGTCAAGAAAAATAAGGTGAAATTCTTTATGTTTCACAGAGAACTGTGCTCTGCGTCATCAGAAGAAAATCTTGACTGTCCACGAGAAAGGCTTCTTGAACAATGAGTTTTTGAAATTTAGATGTTATAATAGAAGTGGAAATGGTACGTTCATTAGTCACCAGATGGCTCCCCGGACATGGCACAGCGCTAGCATTCGAAGCAGAAGCTGGCCGAACCATCAGAATCAGTCTAAGAGGGTCACATAACATGTGTACACAACATATGACACTGACAGGTGTATGACATTGACACAAGCCTGGAATGAAACATCTGGTGATGAGGAACGTACTAATTTGGAAAACAACGAGACAAAATAACAATAGTGAAGGGGCAGGGAAGGGAACTACCTACATAAATCTTTAATGGCTGGCAACCAGGTATTACTTAATTGATAGCCAGTGTCTCTGTTGAAATTGTAGCCTAAAAAATTTTCAATGTCCAATAACATTCTGAAGGTAAAAATTTTTTCAACCAACGGGATCTGAACCAGATAGCGACACTGGAACACCATAAATGTAATCCCTTAACGAGCACGGCCACAGACAGTTTACTTTTGTGGTTATAGATGGAGATAATGTATTTTCATACCCCAGAATGGAAACAATGATCGATTAATTTTACTGAAAGAGAGCACTTTTCACTAAACAGTATGATGCATAACATTGCTTTATTCTTATAACCAGTATGTGGCACCAGCTGGAAGGTAACACGAGTCAGGATGTACGTAGTTTCAAATATTGCTGATATACAGGGTGAAGCGTAATTCGCGCACTCGGGCGTTGCAGCGCGACTCCTCACATGCCAGCAATAAAAAAATTTCTCTTACAAAATTTCGTCTTGCGAGTATATCCGGTAGAAAACGGACGTTGAAGAGTAGCAATCTGGCAACACTGTAACCATATGTAGGGTAACTACCGCTGTCAGCACGTTCTCGTCGTGCTGTACAGTTGGTGCAGTGGGTAGAGTTTTTGGTTGGCATGCAGGAGGTCGATGGTTCGATCCTCGGTTGAGGCGCATTTTTTATTTGCTAATTTCCATCTGACATTACCTACTGTAATACAGTAAGACACCGTTTCTGAGGTGACATGTATCCTACATTTACAACATTTTGTAACGTTTAAACAACAAATACCTGGTTAGACTAATAAGAAATAGACAGCTGAAACAAACAGGTTTCACATCTAGTAGATGAAGTGGTGCGAATAAATTCACCCTCACGACGTGGAAAGGGCGCCTTTCAAAGCTGCCCAATGAAAACGATTGTTCGTCCATTTCTAGGATCGTAGTATGTAAGTGCAAATGGTTTCTAGAGGACCCACTGCAATCGCTGTTGACGATTAAGATGCCAGATAACATACCACCTGTACTACATTTACGAAAGAAAAAACATACGCCTGAACCCAGGATCGACCACTCGACCTCCTGCATGGTAACCCAAAACTCTATCCACTGCGCCAACTGTACAGTACGACTAACTCCTGTTGACAGAGGTAGTTACCATACATGTGGTTACAGTGTTGCCAGATTGCTACTCTTCAACGTCGTTTTTCTGCCGGATATACTCACAAGACTAAATTTTGTAAGAGACATTTTTTTATTGCTGGCATGTGAGGAGTCGCGCTGCGACGCCCGAGTGCGCGAATTACGCTTCACCCTGTATATATAGCTGTGTACTAACATCATCATGGCGATGAGACAATAACTTCACTGGTGGAAACCAATTTAACTTCACTGATAGAAACCAACTTTTTTTTAAGTACAAAGTCGTGGCCATGAGAGGTTCATTGTATTTTTCTGGTACCAATTTCAGCTGTTGAATCCTTCTTGTTTTCTCAATATTGCTGTAAATGAGACAGAATTAAGGATTTTATTTATTTATTTATATATATATATATATTTTTAAAAAATTATTTTGTAATGCTATTGATGAAAAGAAATTCAAGAAAACTTTTTGTAAAGACTCTTTTAAAGTTGTATTTGTAATGTCACATGTTTTGCTTTTAACTTTACACATTGTTTTTAAAGCTGACGAAGGTTGAAAGGGGCTGATACATATACCATTTGTGTCTTAGTTCTGAAAGTTCTTCCCAGACATATTTGTGTACTGACTAGGGTGGATCATTCATTTGCGTATTTTCTTATATGAACAGACAGAGCATGGATGGATGACTGCACACCGCCAATGGACAATCATTTATATTTGTTACTTTCATGTTTTGCCGAGGTCTGTAGATCATGATGTGTATTCAACGTGATGAAACTTCTTGGCTGTTACTCTTTGTTTCAGTCACTAATCCACAATTAGATAGGTCTTCAATTATTCCTTGACCTAGTCGGGAATCGAACCTAGGGCCCAGTCAGGAATTGAACCTAGGGCCTTACAATGAAGTACAGGCTTGCTATGGGCTGAGAAATAGCAGAATAACAAATTTTTTTGGACGGGGTTGTGATTTGTGTGTGTTGTAAGGGGGGTCTGTAAACAAAAACTACAGTAACAATTTTTTTTTTTAACTTTCAAATAGGTTTTATAGAAAGAAAAGTTTGAAATAGTTTTAAAGCAGTACCTTTCAGAAGTCAACGGGTGAAGTAGAAAGGTAAATTCATAGTGGTATGGTGAGCAGAACACGCTTTAACATGTGCATGCAGTGCGACACAAGATTTGCATCAACGAAATGTTTCACTGTAAGTATTAAAAATATTTAGAGGTTTGATATATTTTTGAAAAAATCTTGTATCATGAAAATATTTCTATATGTATATTGAAATCAATTTTTATGGTGCAAAATGTATTAAGTAAATAAAAAAAAAAACAATCTGTATATATCATCAAAATTAAAATTTGCATGTATGTTTTCAGTAAATTTGCTATCTATATTCACAGAGAAGCATTTGATGATGGCACAGATTTTATAGGTTATATTCAATTGTTTATTTTACAAATGCTTGTTTTTATATTTCTAATTTATCGTATGCTATTTCAAAACCCGTATATGCTGTTTAAATTTGTCAAGTTCACTTTTATTTTGGAGGTGATTTGAACCCACCCCCCCAAACCTCCCAGGGTATGGCCTTGTTGAGAACTATGCTTCCCTGTGCAAAATATCAGAAATGTTCAATTCATAATGATGAATTTAATTAATATCTTACGCAAGCGTGTCCCTGTGGTTTGGATTCAATGATGGCCTTCTTAATCTTAGTTGGAAGAGTGCCTATGGAAGAAGTTGAAGGTTATATGATGTTTCCTGTCTTATAGAGAACTAGCAAGATACCTGTGCTTCGCGACAGTTTTAAACTGAAAATTATTATTCAAAGTTTTACATTTTGGAGTGTCCACTGTCAGCTAAGCCTGTACAATATGCCCTCAATTCATACATCAAACGGTTTTGGGGGAATGATTATATTTATTTTCTGATCTAACACTCATTTGGACCCCATGCAGAAGAATTGGGATGTTTTAAGCCCTATCTTATATGAATCTGGGATGTAAAAGCAACCAACCTGTGAAATTTTGATTTTGTACATTGAACAGTAATGGAGGAATGAATGCTTTTTTAAGCGATGAATGTTTTAAAATATTTATTAACATCTAGGATATAGAAGACAGACCTTCATAAAAAAAAAAATTAGTGTCTGAAACAGTTTCCGAAGAATGGACATTGTGTTTTAGAGAGTCTACCATCATCTAACCTCTTAGGGGAGAAATATTTTGAAATATACAATATTTTACACGTAGGATATAACAGAACACCCTTCTCATAAAATTACAACTTTGTATGTCAAATAGTTCTGGAGGGATGAAAAATTTTGCTTACGGAGCTATTGATAAAGATGTTGATTCCCATAGGAAACCGAAATATTTGTTCCGAATGAGTTAATTTCCAATATATTGTATCAGGAACTGCCAGCGGTCTGGAACATAATTTATTTCAGTGCGAGGTACTGCGAAGTAAACTAAGTCACAGCTGGAACTTTTGGTGAGAGAGCGAGTAACTACGCCACAAGCTCCACGCAAGGAAGTGACATTGCTGTGATGCGCCGATCACGTGTACAGCGCGTGATTGCATGGAAAGGATTGGAACTTATTTTTACGATATCTTGATCCGGATAAGCTATCAAATAATGGAATACGTCATTTTGTAGCCCATCATTTGAAAGCAAACATAACCAAATTCCAAGTGAATCGTCCCACGGATTGACGAGTATTTCCACCTCAAAGGAGATCAATCCTGCCTAGGCAGAATGGTATAAAAGGACAGGGATTCGCCAAGCAAAAGTCAGTTCATAACTCGCAGCTGAAGGAACAACACGATGTTGTACGCGAGTGACTACGCCGTGGTACGAACATAGCCGCCACAAGTGAGGTTCGCCGGTAAGAAGTCTGCCGTAATTGTCGTCAAAAGACTTGTATTCAAAGTGCTACTTTTGGGCTTACAAAATTTTCAAAAATTAAAATACGAACTTAGTTTTCACGAACTACTAGGACTATTTCGAGAATGTGTGACAATAACTTAAACTGTGGAATAATGCCTTTGAACTTCAACTAAGCTGAAAGCGATTGTGCAGAACTTGTACTCGCACCAGATTCATTTTTAACTTGAAACGTTTGTAATTTAAAAGCGTGTGCATATTAACTCAATTGTCCAGTGAAATACTTAAATAGCCTGTTAAAACCAATAACGCAATAAAGGTGCTTGAAGATTGGTATTTAATTAAAGTGCATTAAACAGCATCAAAACATTTGTCGCGGGTGAACATGACAGTGCCGCATTAGACGATCTCTTCTTTGTAACACTCCTACTATTTGAACGTACAAACATTCATGAGTTTAAAACACTTCTACTGTTGTAAATAGTACTTTCCTTCTTGTGTCATACCAATGATTATATTACAACTGTTTTTTTCCTCTGATCAACTCTTCCGATAAATGAGCTTTCATAATTTTGCTGCCAGTGTTAAGAACAGTGAACAAGTGTGCATTACAAAATACTGTGCATACTTTTATGAAGTGCAAATACGAGTTATTTTGAATAGGACACTACTAAGCAATCATAGTCAGTTGAACTTTCTTGTGTTCGCTAACACTACACAGTGATGCGTGAAATAGCGACAGGTGCCTATTTCTCGTAATTATGATATGCCTGCCGCTACACAAGCTGAATCTCGAATCGACATGGGACGTGTCAACGAGGGAATGGAACTGCGGTATCAACATGGGATATGGAGCGTGGTGCTATGGTGATGACTTCACGATATCGGCTGCCTATGGTAACAACTTGCTGTTCGCTGACCAGCAGCTGTCTACATTCCAGTCCTGAGTTCCAGTAAAAACAGGTGATATGAAGTGCATTTTAAACCACTTTTAAAACAAGTGCATAAGATTCCACAAAAACTAACTTTCTTCTTGCCAAGTGGAATAGTAAAATCAGTGACTTCGTTTAGCAGCTTTAATAACAATTATTACAATGCTCATTGTAAACTAGACTTTTACTAAATTCTAGTTTGCATTATTTTCGAAGTGTTAAATTTTTCATACATATAAAAACTTTTAGGGAGAACTTCACAAACTTTGAAAGTGAAAGAGTATTTATTTTAAAGTGAAGGAATATTTATTATTTAAAAAAGACTGTAGGAAACAAGTGAAATTTATTATTTAAAAAGACTGTAGGAAACAATTCAGTATTTGGAATTTTTGAATTTGATCTTCTGGCGAAAGACGTTCATTTAAATTAATTTATGGTGACTTGCGTAAAAACAAATTATTTTCAAAACATCAAGATAAAGACAATCTTTTGCAGATATCATGTTTTTAAATTAGGCAAACATTGCATTACAAAAATTTTGTAAAATAACTTGCTTTAAAATAATTTGCCAATGAAACAAATATTTCGTGAAAAGGAGCAGGAATAATACAGTAGGAAACATTGCCCATAAATACATGGTGGTGAATAAATTGAGTTTTAAGCCCAACTATTATTTTGCTCTGTGTACGCCTCTCTGTACCTACTCCATAAGAGCCGTCCACCCCTAAGTGAAGATTCTCATGCCCAGATCCCTGATCTTTTCCTGGTACAATATATTTCAGGTTCCCTATGGGAATCAACAACTATATCATCTGATGGCCAGGCAGACATCAGTTTTTGAAAAGGCGAGTCTCTCATAGTGCACTGGCAGTGCCGGTGACTCCAAGTAGCCTACGCAGTGGCCTCCACGGTATGCACTAGCCATGCGCCTTGGTAAGTGTGCTATTTACCAACTGATGAGCCCAACTTAGCGCATTGGGCAAAACACTGGCAATGAGGAATGAGCTAGCTGGGAAATTTATAATGTCCAATAACAGACCAACTATACGGAGCTAATCCTATTTAACACTTTAATGTTGGAACGTTAAAAAATATTTCCTATTTCACACCTAAGATTTGGAATTGGAATTTTGCCTTCGTACGCTAAACCATTTCGGAGGAAGGGATGAATATATTTGTTTTCGGATCTTAACCCCCATTTAACTGTCCGAGCGGTTAAATTTGTTTCAAACCTTCTGTTATTTAACACCTAGGATATAATTTGAAATTTTAACTTCATAATTCAAACGGTTTATGTAAATGCATATTTGTCATTTCTCACCCCTGCCCCCAGTCAAAACTCTCTTAGGGGTGTATTGTTTTAAGTCCACTACTTATTTGTATTATCATAAAAATGACTGAACTCCTTTTACACCCCCGTAAGTTAATTCCCCCCCCCTCTTCTACCACAAAATGCGTGCATCTTTATTTTTAAAGGAGATTCCAAACACAAATTTTAATGTCTATATTATCTTCAGTTTTTAAGATATAAGTATAAGATATAAGTATCGACCATATCGACGCCTTTCAGATGTGGTGCTGGAGAAGGATGCTCCATGTACCTTGGACGGAAAGAAGAACTAATGCATCTATTATTCAAGAGCTGAATATCTCCGACCATCTCTCCTCTCGTGTCATAAAGAGAATCGTCCAATTCTTTGGACATATTGTAAGACGTAATAGTGAAAATCTGGAGAAATGTATCATGGAAGGCAAAGTTTTCGGCAGAAGACCACGAGGAAGGACATCGAGTAGGTGGATTGATCAAGTTCTGCGTACCACCGGTCTGACTCTTCAGCAGGCTTTAAGAGAAGCTGAACATCGTCAAAGCTGGCGCCGCTTAATCCAGAATATTGTGTGAAGTCAAATGGGATCATGAAGTTCAGCAATGAGTTACACGACTTATGATGATCCTCATAAAAAGAATTCAACCCCTTTTTAGTCCTTTTTATAACCCCCATCCTTAAGTGTTTTTCCAAAAAAAGTGTTACTTTATTTTTTAAAGATTAAAAATGCCAATTTTCATGTCTGTAATATGCGGTTTGTTACATATACTGTAGATATGCTCATTTAAAAATTCACCACCTTTAACACCTCCCCTTAAGTGGATTATCAGAAAACAAATTATGCATGTTCCTTTAATTTTACAGGAGATTCCAAATACCAATCTTGACACCTTTAAACTGTTAAGTTTTGGAGATATAGTTACACTCATTTTAAAAATTCACCCCACTTTTCACCCTCTTAGCAACGGAATATCCAAAAATCCTTCCTTAATGAGTACTTTCATTGTAATATAAATGTATCTTCAAAATTTCATTTCCTCATGACCAGTAGTTTTGGCTTGGCGATGACGAATCAGTCAGTCAGGAGATGTTATGTTATACATAATATATAGATAATTGATATTATTACCAAAGGAATGGTCAGAGTGAAAGGGAAACCAAAAAACTTCATCTGTGAACATCTGAAATAAATGGATCATTTTATTTCAGATATTTTAAGCGGGTAATCATGAATCCTTTTTGTTTGTTCAATCGTGGCAATTCACCAATATACATTCTGTTTAAATTGTATTACAGTGTACGATAATTAAATCTCAGTAAAGCTTAATGACAGACTTACAGTAGTCCTATAGTATTTTTAGTTAGGATTTTGCAAGTACTGTAATTTTTTATTATACTATTATCTACAACAATTAACCATGTTATTCCTCATTCCAGACTGCCATGCAACATGCCTGATTAACGTAGTGTCCCAGAATGTACGGGTAACTATGAATCACAGTGTTGATGATTCTATTTTTTAAATTTCCAAGTGAGGAACCCCTAAGAAGGAAATAGTTTAATAAGAGTATTCCAAGGGAATCGGGTGTATTACGAGAAGAATCCTACACAGACAAAGATGGCATCTCAAGAACATTTACTCCAACGAGACCTGTTTCATTATGACGAATAGTACAATCATTGTTCCCAAATCTACTGAAGTACTTCAAGAACAGTACCTGAGGTAAGCAAGCAAATTATGAAACAAAAATATGATGAATGGGTTAAGGAGTCACTCCAATGTGATTTAATTCAGAATTATGATATGGTGTATATGAAGTTTACAGACAAAATTGGTGTTAACAGAATTTGTTGAATATCATGGTCAGTGTTACTCTTCATTTGTTCTGAGTTCATTCATAACATACATGCATTCTACAGTTTGCTATATTGCAGTGCGTGAACGCATTATTAGCACATTACCACATCCAACGACATTGTGGAGATTGTCTTCTCCATTGTCTTTAGATGTCAATGTGCCCAATTAAAATAAAATGTTATTGAAGACTATTGAAGACTATTGCTAAAATTAAACTGTTTATTATGCAGTAATTATTAATTACAGTAAAGGTATAAGTAAAGTACAATTGCACTGCCACTAAGAAACTTCATGACACAACCTCAATTCACAAGTCACCACAGATGGAACCGATGTTTACTGTAAGGCCTTGAGACTTGAGAGAGATGCTTGCATGGCAGCAATGCTTACTTCTTGCACGTTTTAACCCACACCTTCTTGTCAGACACCATAGTATCTAAAAGCAGGACTTCTATAAATGCTTCGTACTTCAGAGAAAAGTTTTGAGAAAGTTATTTGGTCCAGTATAAGATGCAAACATGGATGAATGGGAGATCACACAACTGTGAAATAGAGGAACTGTACCAAGATGCTAACATAGCAGGAACCATCAGAACCAAGCAACTGCAATGGACCAGACATGTGGCTAGGATGGAAGACCACAGATGGGCAAGGGAGCTTCTGGATTCCATCCCCACATGGAGGAGAGCCCTGGTTAGGCCAAGGAAGAGGTAAAGGGATTGCCTCCATGTGGACCAGCAACAATCATCGATAAGTATAGATGAATGGCGATTGAGAGTGATGGATAGACCATGGAGGAAGAGACTTGTAGCGGTACGCAGTCATGAAATGAAGTACATGAAGATATATGAAGAACATTCATCCTCACAGTAAAAAATATATTTCTTTGCAAAACCATTCAAGATCGAAACAGGTGTCCGACAAGGGGACGGGATGTCACCACTTCTGTTTAATGTTATACTTGAAAAAGTGGTCAGAGAGTGGAGGAAGAGACTGATGGAATTAGGGGTGAAAAATGGAATATCACTGGGAAGATCTGGAATCAAAATTGACTGTCTAGCATTCGCAGATGATATGGCAATACTGGCAGAAGACACTGAAACAGCCAAGGTACAAATTGAAACACTTCAAGAGACTGCTGTAAAGACGGGACTTCAGATATCCTTCGAAAAGACGGAACTAATGATTCAGGACAAAAAGGATCCGACACAAAATATTGTCACCAAATATGGAACAATTAAAAGAGTACAGAAGTTTAAATATCTAGGGGAATGGATAACCCCAACAGGACTACCAGGAATAGCATTACAGGAAAGGGCAAGAAAGATGGAAGCAGCATACCAGTTATGTCGAAATGTCCACAATAAAAAATCAGTTTCATTCACTGCAAAAATCAGACATTACAACACTGTCATCAAACCAGAAAGTCTATATGCGATCGAATGTATTCCACTGAACAGGAAGGGCTTACTAGAAAACATTGAAAAGACAGAAAGGAAGATCTTGAGGAAGATACTAGGGCCCAGGAAAGTGGGTCAAGAATTTAGACTGCGACCAAATGAGGAACTATACAAAAGGACCGAAAAAATCACAACATCCTTCAAGAAGAGAAGACTCTGCTTCTACGGACACATTAAAAGAATGCCACCAGAGAGAACAGCCAAGCGAATTCTGGAATACATGGAGAACAGGAAGACACAAACTAGCTGGCTTAAAGGGGTCAAGGAGGATATGGAGGAAAATAATATATCACAGCAGGCAGTATACAACAGACAGGAATACAGAAAAATCATCAACAAAATTAAGGGATTCCAAGATCAAAGTAGCAAAAAACGGACCGGCAACAACTGGTCACGAGAACGTAAAGAAGCCCACTCCGAAAGGATGAAGAAGTACTGGGCCGATCGAAAGAGGAAGAACCGTAAATGAATGATGCTTAACGTGGTCCATAGTAGACCTATTCGAAAACAAGAAGAAGAAATTAAAATAAATGTTAACATTTTAAAAACACACTAGTTGTTTACTTAATGAAAATTGTTTAGTATGACCTCCTAAGACATCTATTATTTTTTTTTCATAAGTGATAGCATTTCATTTTCATTTCATTTTCTATTACCAAACAAACTTCAAAGTAATGATGATACAAGAAAATTAGAAATTGGGAGCCACAGACCAAATTGCCCAGGATTTTATTGCATACAACACACTACACATCAGGAGCATTTCCAACACCTCAAGTAACTCAAAATATTTATGGTTTGGTCTTCCATCTTGTTCCTAAATTGTGCACTTGAAGTAATAATTTTGAATTATCTTATTAATACCGTCTTCATCTTTTAATTTAGCCACCTCAGAGGTGCTAAGGGAACTTCCGTCTCTTTCTAAACTCTCATGTATTAACCACAAATTCAAACCCTATTCTCCCTTGTGTGATCTGTGCCGGTCCCGTGGTGTAGGGGTAGCATGCCTGTCTCTCGCCCGGAGGCCCCGGGTTCGATTCCCGGCCAGGCCAGGGATTTTTCTCTCGACCTGAGGGCTGGTTCGAGGTCCACTGAGCCTACGTGATTAGAATTGAGGAGCTATCTGACGATGAGATGGCGGCCCCGGTCTCGAAAGCCCAGAATAATAGCCGAGAGGATGTGTCGTGCTGACCATACGACCCCTCTTAATCTGCAGGCCTTCGGGCTGAGCAGCGGTCGCTGGGCAGGCCAAGGCGCTTTCAAGGGCGTTAAATGCCCTGGGGTTTGGTTTGGTTTGCGTGATCTGTGAGCTAAACTGTACTTTTAAACTGAAATATGACTATTTCATCATTAATATATAAGTAATAATAATAACAACGTAAACGTTTCCACCTTTTCAATACTAAAATATATTCACAAAATTATAAATTACACGGTACTAGTTTCGACCCATCTAGGGGTCATCATCAGCCGTATTGGAGCAACTAGTACCGTGTAATTTATAATTTTGTGAATATATTTTAGTATTGAAAAGGTGGAAACGTTTACGTTGTTATTATTATTACTTATATATTATTCTCATTTCAATATGGACCAAAAACATGAAATTCATAACCATTAATATTCATCATTGTTCAGAGTAGTAGACGGGAAACAGCAAGCCGTTTGCGCTGTCACAACAATGAATGCAGATTTTATTATAAACAGGGGAGACAATATAGCTGTTACATAGCCATGCCTGACAGAATGAAATGGTTGATTCCTGAGAGATCAGCTTAGACATCAGCTGCTAGAAGATATCTAAACCTAAACAAATTTTAATTGTAATGCCACCAAGACCATCATGGAACATTTATACATGCCTCACAGACCACCAATGTTCTGCGAAACTCTGCTCAGTGGCTCCCAATTTCTAATTTTATTGCATCATTAGCATTAATTTGAAATCAGTTTGTAATTGCTTTATAAAAACACCACTCAAACTTATTCATCTGCTAATGTCATCACACACTATTTCTCCACTGACAGCTCAAAACCCTGGTCTAAGCATTTCTAAATTCGGTGAATATAGAACTTCAAAGGAAAGGATTGCTTGAGACTAGCCCCCATCACGAATATGTACCTTAAAAATAAAAAATGGTGGAGGAGATCCATGCAGGATTCTGTTTGTGTTATAAGAGTACCCAAGTTAGAGAATTAGATACAGTTTACAAGATGTTCACAGATCAGAATCTCACGAAAAAGAAAAAAACACACTAAAAACAATGACACAAAATTCAAATAGTAACTTACTTTAACAACATTACAAAAATAATTGAACTTACTAGTCACTCAATGAAGTATATCTATTCATGACCTAGATTGAAGAATAATAATAAAAATTATCATATAATTTTATACCTGAAGAATTGCTTCTACAATCGTGACAGATTTTCCTGTTCCAGGTGGTCCAAATACAATATACGGTGCTGGCCGACACTCTCCCAACAAGATGTTTTTCACTGCCAATTTCTGTTCTTCATTAGACTCAATATCAGAATTAAATAATCTGGAAAAAGGAAGTCAATGGTAAAATATCGAAGTTATATTACCAAAGGTAATTAAACTAAAAGAGGAGGAAAGAACAGCAATGACAATATTTACTACAGGGCTCCAGGAAATGTTCTCTGCAGCGCCTAAGCATTAAAGTTGGCAGCACGGCTGCTGCCGCTTGTATCAAAACAAAACAAACAAACCGCAAACAGTAAACATTGTACTCGCCACAGCAATTCATAACAGATGCTGGAAGTGTTGTCCTTGTGTTCGAGGACATATTTCAACACGTCTATACATATCGTCGAAGAATTTCACTAAAGTTTCTTGCGTAATGGACTGCACATAATTAATGATATTCACTTTAAGTACACAATCCTTTTTTGGCTCTTAAAAGCTTAGGCCTGCTTGTTCTCGGTACATCGTGAACCCAACATAGAGAATTAAGTACAATTTACAAAATGTTCACAGATCAGAATCTCATGGGGAAAAAAAAGCACTAAAAATACTGAACTCGGACACAAAATTCAAATAGTAACTTACTTTAACAACTTTACTAAAAATAATTCAACTTTCTAGTCACTGAATGAAGTATCTATCTAATCATGACCTAGATTGAAGAATAATATAAAAATTATCATACATAAATTTACTTATCAAATCCCAAACGGTATCCGAGTTTGGACAATTATAATTAGGAAACCGCACCTGAAATTTTAATTTTGCATTTTCTGTAAACGTGATCGCTTTCGCAAAAAATGTATTCCACCAAAAAAGCTCTCTCTTCAGTAGTAAACATTACCGCTTGTATCCTGTTGCACTATTCCAATAATCTATCTGAACTCTCGCTTAAAGCAACACACACTCACTATTTCGACAGCCTACAGCTCACACATGTGGTCTTCCCTATGCTGCTATTCTGTTGGCCTTGGCCTGTCGGCGAGTGAGCGAGACAGATATGACACCGTGCTGCCAAATAAACTGCTGATGCTCCCTTACGCAGCAGCATGTAGGCACTGCGGAGAACATCATCACCATTTTACCAGGGTACACTTTCTCCGTTCCATTGAACTGCTCACCTTCTAGAAGGCCATCTGTGCCATGAATCTTGAACTAATTTAATACAAGATACTTGGACCTTCAACCATTTGATGTCTCTACCATCGGCCTATGTGCTCCCTCCGGCGGGATTAAGGACAATTCTTAAGGGAATTTCATTTTGTGAAGGTGGTAAACCGTAAGTTTGTGAAGATTGTTTTATTCAACACTACTATGGCTTCCTTAGTTATTAACCAATCAGGAATTTAGTGTATATTTCTATAGTCAATTAAAACTGGGGGTGTGTATAGGTATCTTGCCTATCTGAAAAGAGTTCTGGAAACTTCCCCTCGAAAATGCTATAAAAGCTGGGCTCTTTAGGACCGTACTGTCAACTTCATCACTCCGGTCTGGTGAGTGTGGCATAATTAGGAGGCAGGGACTGCAGGGCAGTGTTCAGAAGGCCTAACTATTCAAGGAAATGGCAGAAATTTCTTAACATGTGATAGCTTCAGTCAGATAGCTTGAGGGGAAGGTTCCAAACTTCTTTTCTAAATGCAAAGTCATAGTTTAAATGTAGATTTTTGGCAAGTCTGAGGACTCTGTTCCAATCCCTGCTGGGAAAAATGTAAACTAAGGGATCGACGTGTTTTTACCCTCTACTAATTTCCATTCAACTTGGTATGGGGTGACTTAAATTTTCTAAACCTCTAAATTCTGAACTCATTTTTTGGGATTTAATATTATTCATTTAGTTACCCCTCTGTAGTATAGGCTTAGCCTCTGCAACTTCGGCCCATAAGCCAATTCAGGGTTTTAAGAGTTTAAGGGAGTGCAAGTGTTTCGCCTCCTAGCCTTTTTTCATGGCCAATCAGATGAAACCTTTTATTTTTACATTAAGGTCATTCAGTACGGGCACTCATTGCCCCCATTTAAATTGTAATTATTGATAGACGAGTGTGTAAAAGACCGTTGAGCAGAAGTGACTGTAAACACAGTACTTGAAGTTTATCAGGCATAACTTTGTAAGAAGCTTGTGCCTCTCGTGGAGCAAACATGCTCTTATGATAGTGTACCTGTCCACAACTATAATACCCATACTTTATATATCATGTTGTTGATAACTCTCTCCCAGTTATTGTACCTGATTTTTGGACTTAGAGTCTGCTGTTATCAGAGCTGACTAGCTCATTTGTATTTCTAGTTAACTGTTATTTGTTTCTATCAATCAAATTTTAAAATAAAAAATAAAAGGAAAGAAATAACATTTCAAAATTTACGCTCGGGTCATTTCCTTGTCCGCCCATTCACCCTGGCACCTCCTTACATTTCTCTGTTCCACAATAACCCTGCAATAATAATAATAATAATAATAATAATAATAATAATAATAATAATAATAATAATAATAATAATAATAGTAATTGTTATAGGGATTTATTGAGGACTGCATAGGTAAGGAGGCGCGTGGGGTGAATGGCTCGACAGGGTACCATTTAGAGTAAAAGTTCCTCTAACAAAAATTTGTAAATTTTATTTCTTTCCTCTCTTAACCCTTTCTGGGTCACGGCACAATATATTGCGTCTTGCAGGAAGTGCCACAGCAGTTACGGCGCAATATATTGTGTGTCGAACTTCCGAGCATCGTATCTTCGCTTCTCTTTGACTTTCATCAATGATTGAAAAATTTGTTGTATATGTCATCTATCGGATATATTCTCCTTGGGAGCACTCTTAACTTTAATTTTTCATGTGAATGTCTACCACACTTGCGAGTCAATGCAATCTGATAAAACATCCATAAAATCCATAAAATGGTATAAAAAGCTAATCTTCCACCTGTTGGAGATTGTAGTTCTGAACGGCTTCATTTTGGAAAGGATTTTGAAAGGACTAAAGAGACCTCATAAGGCGTTCAGAATGGAAGTCGTCTGATCACTAGCAGAGAATGCTCCTCCGAGAGCCACACGACCTATTGGAGGCCGACTTTCAAATGGTGATACACCTGCAATGTTAACCCACCGACATTTCCTTTCTCTTATTCCCCCAAACCAACCCGAAGGGAAACCACCATCCAGAGTGTGCCATGTGTGTGCACACACTGCAAGAAGAGAGAAGACCAGGAGGACAATGTACCAGTGCAAGGACTGCAACAAAACTGTGCCCAGCCCCATGCTTTGAGGAATGCCATACCAAAAACAAAAAACTTTTAAGCAGGTAAATTGTGTGATATTGTTTTTCATTTCATTCATCTGTATGTTATCCATTTTTGTGAATATAATGTCCCATGAGTGAGTTTTGCCATTTATAGAGAGGTTTATTTATGTGCCTGTAAAAGCCTAAATTGTGGGGTATGTGAGTTTGGAAAACCTGACCTCGAAAGGATTATATCCTGAATAGAATTGTTTTCAACATTAAAAAAAAACAGAAGAACATAGGGGCTCAAAATTTAATTTACAACCTTAACAAATAACACTGAGCTCATTAAGCTTTTTTTTTCTTCTCTCCTTCAATCGGCCTAGTAGTGTGGGTAATATGACTTAGAAGTCCTTAATCAGGTAAAAAACTCAATGTGAGGAAAACTCCCAGTTATTAACCTACATATCAAAGAGCATGATTGCTCGTAACAGGTGCCATTTCATTTCAGGGTTGTACCTGAAACACCAGGTTTCATCCTCAGTGACAATACAGTTCAAGAAATTAGGTGTCGCTTCCACCATTTCGACGAAATAAATCCTGTGAAGCCTCTAAACGTGCCTGCTTCTGATTGTCAGTCAAGTGATGTGGCACAAAACGAGAACATGTTTTCCTCTTTCCTGATTTCTGGGTAACAATTTGTTGCAAAGATTCACGGTTAATATGCAGTTCATCCGCTATCATGCGCACAGTTAATCGCTGATCATTCGTGATTAATGTCTTCACCTTCTCAATGTTTTCATCACTGAGGCAGTCGCCGGTCTTCTGCTACAGGGGTTGTCAGAAACACTATCCCGGCCTCCTCGAAAACTGGTGAAGCACTCGTACACACACTTCAAGGACAGTGCTTGATCTTCATAAACACGTACCAGCAGCGCATGCGTTTCTTTCCGTGTCTTGCCAAGCTTATAACAAAACTGTACATTGATCTTTCGGTCGTTCATGTTCATGCTCCTGTTCGCAGTTCAAAACCAGCGCACTAAACATGCACTGTGTCAAACAGGTCTTGCACGGCACACACACAATGCTTAACTGAACAACGTTGGGAGAGGTGGCCAAAACCTGCTGTTATGCAGGTGCAGCGTTGTCTCTCGCCAGTGTTGCCGGATCGACTATTCTGACTTCACAATTAAAAATAGGAAAGAATTTCCACCAATCAATACTTGTTTATTGCTTATATTAAGCTACAGGACCGGTTTCGACCCCATATGCAAGGTCATCTTCAGCTGAACCATGAATACATATTTATATGATGAAGCTTACCTTAAGTTAATTGACAAACAGAACGCGACACGTAACAGAAAAACATCAAACAACACACCCAGCTCCACCCCTACCCCCACAACAACAACTCTCCCTACCCCTCCTTCCCTTCCCCTCACAGCAGCTAGTATGAGCCCAAGAAGAACACGAAGTAGTACAATACAAGCTCGCACGTCAAACGCAACTCGGCTACACCAACAATAGTAAGTACATATTCAAATTTACACACATAACCTTTAGACATTCCTCCAACATAATATCTCTCATAGCTCAATCTTATCTTCCACAGATAAACATAACACCATTGCACAGCTACAAATGGGAAAGGAGCCATTACTTTGAACCCAATTTTACGGACGCCACAGGACAACAAGATTTGATTCTAACATAAGGCAACATACATAGCAGAGCTGAACATATTTTAGCCGAATTTTATCTATACATCTGGCAACTTTTTTTAAAATTGGAAAGTGTTTTATCCCACATGAAGACTATATCTTTTACTCATGCAATTTTACAACCATATCTGTTAAACTCCAAGAACAGCAGCTGAGTGTACAACAGTAAATGGGACTTAAATACGAGAGTTGATGAATTGACCAACAAGCAAGATACGAATGTTCAAGTGCACGAAATGTTTTTTATATATTGTATTTTATCCTGTACATATATATATAAGTTAGTTTAAGTGAAGATATGTTTTATACACTAATTTTAGGACTTCAACATAATATTTTAGATATACAGTTGCAATATTGTACATACTGACATATATGCCAATTCACGTTAAGACATGCCCCATTTGTATGTGACTAAATGCACATCATCATATGACATTCCTTTGACAATGCAATTTTAATCTAAGCTTCATCATATAAATATGTATTCATGGTTCAGCTAAAGATGACCTTGTATATGGGGTCAAAACCGGTCCTGTAGCTTAATATAAGCAATAAACAAGTATTGATTGGTGGAAATCCTTTCCTATTTTTAATTGTGTAATTCGTCAATACGGAAATGAAGATTATACATTACGATATTCTGACTTCATTCGCCGAACTTTATTGTCACAGGTTGTATATATGTTAGTTTTGTTCCCAATTAACGAATCCACACAGTGAAAATCTAGGTGCAAATGGTTTCTGAAGATGGGCTCTGTATTCTTCAAATCACCACTGATCTGCAGTTGGGGCAGTTGCCCAGGTGGCAGATTCCCTATATGTTGTTTAACTAGACTTTTCTTAAATAATTGCAAAGAATTTGGAAATTTATTGAACATCTCCCATCATAAATCATTCCAGTCCCTAACTCCTCTTCCTATAAACAAATGTTTGTCCCAATTTGTCCTCTTGAATTCCAACTTAATCTTCATACTGTATTGCTGTCTTTAATACCTTCAAAAAACACCACTCAAACTTATTCCCATGATCTACCCTATCAAATGCCTTAGATGGTATATCGCGATACAATCCATTTGACTTTTTGAATCTAAGATATCTGCTATATCTTGCTGGAATCTGACAAGTTGAACTTCAGTGGAATAACATTTCCTACACCTGAACTGCCTTCTCTATCAAACCAGTTAATTTTGCAAACAAGTCTAATATTATCAGAAAGAATGCCTACCCAAAGCTTACATGCAGTACGTCACACTAAGTGGTCTGTAATTTCTGGCTTAATGTCCACCACCCTTTCCTTCATACAAAGGGGCTACTATAGCAACCATCCGTTCATTTGGCATAGCTCCTTCATGCAAACAGTAATCGAGTAAGTATTTCAAATATGGTACTATATCCCAACCCATTGTCTTTAGTATATGCCCACAAATCCATCAATTCCAGCTGCTTTTCCACTTTTCAACTTTTATATCTTATTGTAAATGTTTTTGTTAACATAGGTAAATTTCATTACTTCATTAGTATTAGTCACCTCCTCTATCTGGAAATTATCCTTGTAACTGACAATCTTTATATACTGCTGACAATACTTCTGTCTTCTGTAGATCCTCACTTACACACTACCCTGTTCATTACTGGTTCATGGAATGTCCTCCTTGGAACTTTTTTTTGCCTAAAGTACCAATACATACCTTCCATTTTTTCACCAAAATTTGTATGACTGCCAATTATCCTTACCATCATGTTACTCTTAGTTGATTTCTTTACTAGATTTAATTCCCTACTAAGATCCTTCAATTTCTCCTTATGTTCAGGACCTTTTCTAACTATTTCTTCCCAGCCTACACCTCCTTAGTCTCTTTACTTCTCTGTTATAATATTTTTCAACAACTGCTTTAAGCCCATCCCACAGTCTGTTTACATTTTTATTTACTGTATTCCACTGATCACAATTACTTTTTTAAACTCCCTCATGCTGGCCTTATCAGCCACATGGTACTGCCTAACAATCCTACTTTTACGACCTTCCTATTTATCACATTTATTTTTAACTACGACAAACACAGCTTTGTGATCATTGATACCATCTATTAGTTCAGTTTCTCTATAGAGTTCATCTGCTTTTATCAGCACCACATTCAGAAATTTCTTCTCTCTAGTTGGTTCCATCACTTTCTGATTCAGCTGTCCTCTCCAGATTAACTTATTTGCCATTTGTTGGTCATGCTTCCCGTTATTCGCATTACTTTCCCAACTGACATTTGGTACATTGAGATCATCTGCTATCGCTTCCCCACATAGCTGATTATCTTATCAAATAACTCTGAATCAGCATCTGCATTACCCTTTCCAGATCTGTACACTCCAAAAACATCAAGTTGCCTTTTATCTTTAGAGATGAGCCTTACACCTAGAATTTCATGTTTGTCAACTTTAACTTTTTCGTAGCTTACAATTTTCCCCCCAGAATGAATACTTCTCCTCGTACCATTTCTATTATATCTGTATGATAAACACTCCAGTTCCATGAGAAAATTTCTGCATCCATTACATCATTTCTCAGCCAAGATTCAACTCCTCTAATATCAGGTAAGTAAATATCTATTAAATTACTTACTTCTATTCCATTCCATTCTTTATAATACTTCTACAGTTCAACACTAACATTTTTGTGTCGTCCTTACTTGACTTCCAAATCCTTGTAGCCTCATCACTGCTCCCTACTCCACTCCATTTCCCTGAATGTGTCTCCCTATAACACTTCCAAACAAACTTTGTAACCTATATGTACCACTGCAGTTCAAGTGAAGGCCATCTGAGTGCAGATCCCTATCTCCTACTCGTCCATTACGATCTAGAAATCTCCTTCTCAGTTTTCCACATACCCATTCCACAGTATCATTTAAATCCCTGAACACTTTACAGTCAGTATTCCTCCTACATAGTATTCCACTGATAAACTCTGCTTCCTTAAACTTCATCCATGCTGCATTTACGAGATCCTACACATCCACAACTGTGTTGGTATTTATATCTGCTTGCCTTATGTTACTGGTAGCAACTTGAAACACTACCATCTCTCCACTTCGTCAAGGTCTTTTTGCAGTTGCTCACAATTCTGTTTGTGATGTAGTACTTTATACAGTTACAACATCATCCGCAAAACAACCTTCCCTGCTACTATAAGTAAATTAATAAATACGAGTTAAAGGGTTCAAAAGCCTTGGAAAGGGTTATGGTGTTCCCCACAGGCGACCTGCAGCTTTTGATTTGCCAGGAGAGCTGTGAAAAGAGGGCAACTGATAAATGAAAGCATTAACCCTTTGGGCTCCAAGCAATAACACACCTTGTTCTATGCCAGTTCCAAGTTTATTTTGACAGAATAGTAACGTTTGGTCATGCATACACAATAATTTATGAAATTATAAATTCTCAAATGTGAGTATTTGGCATACAAATATCTATTGAAATAACTTCAGGGTGTTATATTTTTCAAAACAGACCCTTGAATGGATGAAAAATATGCCATTCTTCAAGGATGTATTTTTGCAAAACCATTTCCTGGAGATCTTCTGGATGATGCATATCAATAAACCATCCCCCAATGCTCAAGGATATTACACTACTGGTAGTAAAATAAACTTAGATTACATTGATATCCAATGTAGGAAAGTATACAGTACATTGCAAATATCTTCTCACGTGCATATCTATTAGTCTCAGACATGATTTCTCGAAGTATTACATCAGAAAAAAATTACTGCAACTGAAAAAGTTCGAGAGGCTTCTGAAGTTTTGACCTACCTTTGCAACACACTGTGCACTGAAAACAAACCACAGCATATAAGCATCCTGAACATATATGTTCCAACTGGCTACTCATTGCCCAGGAACTGCAACAGCTCTTCCATTATTACCAGATCCACGCTCACCATCATTGTGATTTTCACTGCTCGAGTCACTTGAATTAGCAGGTAAACTTTCAATCTCACTGAAGGCACTAACAAGAGACTCCTCGCTATTACACAATTAGTTCAGTAAATCACTAATCTAATCCATACACATTCACTTGCTACCTTGGCCTGACATTTCAACAGATAGCTTGTGACAAAACACCAATAACGAAAAATGAAACTATCAAACAACTAAAAACAACTGATTTATATTGCGCATGGATGTAGCTCAAGCTTTCCACTACAAGACTGCAGCCCCTAAGAAATAACCAAAATAATGTAATAAGGCAGTAAAATTCAAATTCATATATTCCTTGGGCAGGTGATACCCAACACATGAGTGCAACAGAGATATTTATTTCTTTGGCTGCTCTCGACGACCTGTCAATGTGGTGATGTTAACATGGAAACTGGAAGAAGTAGTAGAGTTTATGATAAAGACAATGGGACTAAGTAAACAAAATGGAAAGGAAATTCAGAAAAAGAGTTGATGAAGAAGATTTAAAATAGAATTACAGCAATGGTATGAAGTGAAGAATGGAGTAAGAATTGAAATCTGACAAGACCTTGTAATTGTTTTTCTGAATACTAATAAAATAATCATAAATAAAATTAAATTACTCAAGAACTTAATAAAATAATTGAAATAAATAAAAATAATTAATCGAAACGTCCGTAGTTCACCAGAATGTATCGCTCAAATTTAGATAGAGCATTATAATTCTCTCTCCCAGGACATGTACATAAAAGCTGCATACTGGTACATCTGCTTCAGGCCTTACCTAACCTTCTGAAAATGACTAAATAGATAGGAACTGCACCTAGGTTCATCAATAACTCCACTGATTCTAAAATAACTAACTATATTCTCAATAAAATCTGTGCACGAGCACCTCATCAACACACCAAAATATACATATGATGATGATGATAGCAAACACTCGTAATCGAGTAGTTTTGTCTTCCAGACAGGATGCCTCTTCATTTATGCATTCGAAGGTGACTATACAGTCCAATGCGGGAGTTACACAATTTTCCACAGTGATGACAGGTAGTCCCAGGTGGAGCAGTCGTGTTATTTCTATGTCTCCTCAGCACTTCTTTTTCTTTCCTACGTTGCCTCTTGTTATTCGCTGTACGTCGGCGGTTTTCTTCAAAAGACAATGTGCCGTAATAGACTAGTGATCTCCAGGATGAACAGTCAAGGACTAAGTTCTCCCAGTTATCAACATCAATGTTACCTTTTCAAGTTAGCCTTGATTACATCTTTAAATCGCTTCCTCTGACCACCTACACAGCGTTTACCTACTGATAGCTCAGAGTAAAACACTTGTTTGGGAATGCGATTATTGGGCATGCGAACTACTGCCCTGTCCATTGTAGCTGGCGTCTTAAAACCATCAATTCTATACTGGTGGTGTGTGCCTCTTCAAGAACGCTGACATCCATGCGCCTGTCTTGCCAAGTTATTTGCAGTATTCTCCTCAAGCAACGTTGATGATACTGTTCCAGCTTCTTAAGGTGTCGACTGTAGCATGTCCAGGATTCAGATCCATAGAGTAAAGTTGGAACTACAACAGAATTGTACACAAGAATTTTTGTTGTGATAATGACATCATGATTGTCAAAAACTCGAGATCTTAACTTAGCAAAGGATGCTCCTGCACATTTAATTCTGTGTTGGATTTCTGAATCTATATTTGCACTTGATGAGAGGGTGCTGCCAAGGTATGGGAAGGTGTTTACAACTTGAAGGCTCACTCCATCAATTGTGACACTGATATCTCTTTGACCTTCCCCAGGGGCTGGTTGGTATAGGATTTGTGTTTTGCTGGTATTCAGTTTGAGTCCAATCTTGTTGTACACAGCAGAAAAAACATTCAGCATTATCACAAGCTCTTCTTGTGTCTGAGCATACTGTAACTAACGATGTCTGAATTCCTGCCTTTAAATGGCTCAAATTAAAAAGTTTAGCATCCTTCCTGTAAGTTATATGAATTCCAGGAGGGAGATCATCTCTGACAAGTTCCATGACAGCGGCAACATACAAGGAAAACAAAGTGGGGGCTATCACACAGCCTTGCTTAACACCAGTATTGATATGGAATGGCTCTCCAATAGAGCCATTGCCAATGACAGCTGCCATCATATCACTGTAGAGGAATTTCAAGATGGCAATAAATTTCTGCGGAAATCCATATAGAGCTAAAATTTTCCACAAAACTTCTCGGTTCACAGAGTCAAATGCCTTAGTAAGATCAATAAAGGCAATATAAAGAGGTTTATTTTGTTCTTTACATTTTTCCTGGAGTTGACGAGCTGTGAATATCATATCTGTGGTTCCTCTAGAAGGCCTGAAGCCACAGTGACTCTCTGGAAGTATTTTTTCCACCAGGGGTACAATACAATTTGCCAAGATTTGAGCAATAAGCTTTCCCAGGAACGACAGTAAGGATATTCCCCGATAGTTATTGCAGTTTGTTCAATCCCCTTTCTTAAATATGGGAACTACCAGACTGTCTCTGAAATCAGGAGGCATTTCTTCTGTGCTCCAAATTTTGACAATCAGTTCATGTATGTGTCTTATTAGTTCCTCACCTCCTTCTTTGAGAGCTTCCACTGGTATACCATCAGGACCAGAGGCTTTGTTACGCTTTGCTTGATTGACAGCATGCTTAACTTCATCTAGTGTTGGTGGGGAGCCAAGTTCTTCATTGATGGGAGCTTGTTTTAATATATCATACACCTGGTCATCAATAATTGAATCCTGGTTCAAGAGGTCTTCAAAATGCTCTTTCCACCTATTCATGATGGAGTACTGATCTTTTAAAAGTGTACTCTTATAGCTGGACCAAAGAGGATTCCTCCCAAAGGTGGTGGGACCATAAACTGCTTTTGTCACTTGGAAGAACTGTCGTGAATCTTTATCTGCTAGATATTCCAACTTTTTTGCCTTTGCTGTCCACCATGCATTCTTGAGCTCATGGGTTTTTCTTTGGACATTTGCTTTGGCAATACTTACGGCTTGTTTCTTGGAGTGGGAGTTCATGTCCCTTCGTCATGCTTGCAAGGCTTTTCTCTTCTCTGAGATCAATGCTTCAATTTCTTCATTTTCATCAAACCAATCCTGATGTCTTCTGGTCTTATATCCTACTGTTTCTTTGCAAGCATCTTGAATAGTGGTCTTCAGACTCTCCCAGTGTTGCGTTACATCAGGTTGATATTTCTTCGGCAAAGTCCGATGAAGCAGCTCTCTGTATTTTGAAGTAATTTCTGTATTGCGAAACTTCTCGATGTCAAAAGTATGTCTGAAGCTCTTCCGTTGTTTCCTCCTCTGGGTGGACAGTGACAAATGCATCACTGATCTAATAAGTCGGTGATCTGTCCAACAGTCATCAGCTCCAGTCATTGCTTTGGTGATGAGAACATCGCATAGATCTTGCTTGCGGACGATTACATAGTCAATGAGGTGCCAGTGTTTCGATCTAGGATGCTGCCATGATGTTTTGAAGCGATCCCTTTGGCGAAAGATGGTGTTGGTGATTATCAACCCATTCTCAGCACATTTTGAGGAGTCTAATACCATTGGAGTTTTCACTGCCAACTCCCTCCTTGCCAATGACACCATTCCATACTTTATAGTCCTTTCCCACTCTGGCATTAAAATCACCAAGCAAGATGATTATCTAGGTGACTGATGTTTGATAGGATGTCATCCAGATCTGAATAGAATGTTTCTTTGATGTCAACATTGGAGTCTAATGTGGGGGCATATGGGCAAAATAATGTGGCATGCTGGTCACCATTTAATCGAAGTCTTAATGTCATGATGCGTTCATTACGTCCAGTTGGAAGTTCCAGCAGGTCTCTGAGAAGCTTATTCTTGATAGCAAAGCCTACTCCATGTGTTCAGTGTTCGCTGGTAGGTTTACCCTTCCAGAAGAACGTGTATCCTGCTCCGTTTTCATTCAACTGACCTTCAGCAAGACGGGTCTCCTGGAATGCTGCTATGTCGATATTGTATCTTCGTAACTCTCTACCCACAAGGGCTGTTCTCCTTTCGGGTCTCTCATTTGAAGGGTCATCATTAAGTGTTCTCATGTTCCATGTAGCAAAATATAATTTCTTTCTTGTTCGACTGCATTGAGGTGATACCACTGGACACAGCTATCCAATCGGTACTAGAAGTGGCTGACTATGTTTAGGGCACCTTTTCTAGCCCCTTCCCCATGTGAGGTGAGCAGAGTGGACCCTAAATAGGACTGCTCAGTCGTAGATGCAGCAACCGAATTGCTCTACAGCCACAATCCTAAGCAAGATGACCGATCACACATCTACCGCCTACGTGCCAAGTTATCACTAGAGGCTTCCAGACATCACAATCCTGCCCCCGTCGCAACTTCCTGATCGCCACAGGACTTTTGGAAGCGTCAATCTGTTGTTGGAAGACTGCTGTGCGTGAGATTCTTTTAGAGTGAGAGTGTTGTTGCACTTCAACAAACGCACTGTACTTGATGACTTAAGAACTGTTTTCAATGGCAAGCCGATGCAAGACGATTGAAGGGTTCCTAGTCACTGAAGCCTTCGCCCGCCATTCCAGCCGAGGAGGGACTTACTGTCCTTACACCTGGTCCACCGTTGAGGACTTTCTATGCCGTAGACCAAATATGGTTCATCCGCCTTTAGGCGAAGTTTTCCACCCCAAGGGCAAGAGAGTGCCCTGAACTTGATGAATTTATGTGTCATTTCCTACACAAAGGCTTCATCAAACCTACTAAGGGAGGGCTCATCCACCTGTAGCCGTTGGTTCTCCCTTAGTTTGCCAGGTTTGGTACTGGACGCCTGACCCTCAGCCAGACAGTCGCAGGTAGTACCGTCTACTGTCACATACGGTAGCAGGATGATCCTGACCTGACATAAATACATATAATACACACACAAAATATTACTGGAAGAATCCATATTTACAACAACAACAACAACAACGAAACCAGTGGCAAAATGAAAGCGAGAACCAAGCCACCATTTGCAGTTGGTCCGTTGAACAATGCACATATATGTAGATAAGTGCCCTTCACTGTCTCTGTATATCAACACGACTTGTAGATTCTCATAATTTGCACTATTATATCACACAGATACTGTACCTCATAATACTGTGTTCACCGACTCTAACACTTCTTTTAAAGATACATTAACTTTAGCAACAAAGCATGTCGTTCCAAAACCCACATTATGGAAAGTCTGAAAGACAGCACTCCATATCTCTCACCGACATATACGGTAATACCATTACATGTTACAAATCTCATGTTATGGTCCGTATTGAAATGTACTTAAAGTCAAAGAATAATACTAGATTATAAATTCCACCTATTCAATACATAAGAGTTTTTTATTTAAATTTAAGAAATAGATCTTAACATATCAGATACAGGGACACATTTCGCCCATAATGAGGGCATCATCGGCCTAAAAATCTCATACCTGAAAGAAACAAAAAAATCAGGTTCCTGATTGTTCATATTCGTAGTTTTTAACGACGGTCTAAAATATAAATTAGAGGATACTCTTGTAGGTACAAATGTCCTGTTTTTAAATGTGGTAACAAGCAGTGAGTTAAAAGTTAAAAATAAGTATGTAAATTGCTGCGTTGAAATGAAATCTGGTAAATATGGTGCCTTATTCTGGAGATGGCGTAAGGAGCTTATAATAGCTTAATATTTAGGATAGAAGTTGCTCTTAGTGGTAGTTAAATTAAAATCCAAAGTTGTTTGTCTTTTGAAGATATTAATCTTATGTGAAAAGATAAGACGGCAAACTTCTTAAGGAACTTAAAAGCAAGGACAAGTACTTGTCAGAAACGTAGCCATATTTATATCAGCAGGTAGACGCGATTGTAGCTTCTTATATTAAAAGTCGAAAGGAAAACGTGTGAGGTTGAGTAGAGCCAATCTCACATCGATATACTACTAGAAGCGCAAATGTCAGTCATTCAAATGCTACCATGGCAACGAATTAACATTACAACAGTTGAAAAGATAAATGAAATTACACACAACATATTTTCTTCAACTCGCTTCATCTTTAACCAAATTAACATCACAACTGTAGAAGGGCTAAGTAATTTCAAACACATTGTTTTTTCTTCATTCCCTCCTTTCCCTTTAATTTTATTCCTTAACATTTCACTCTCCTCTTGTTTCAGAAATAACACCTCAAGCTCTACTCAACCTCGCACATTTTATTTTAGACTTTTAATATAAGAAGCTACAACCACGCCTACCTGCTAATAAAAATATAGCTATGTTTCTGATGAGTACTTGTCCTCGCCCGTAACTGCCTTAAGAAGTTTGCTGCCTTATTTTTTCACACCAGATTAACAACTTCAACAGACAAGCAACTTTGGATTTTAATTTAACCACCACTAAGAGTGACTTTTATCCTAAATATTAAGCTATTATAAGTTCCTTACGCAATCTTCAGAATAAGGTACCATATTTACCAGATTTCATTTCAACATAGTAATTTACGTATTTATTTTGAACTGTTAACTCGCTGCTTGTTACCACATTTAAAAAAAGGACATTCGTAAAAAAAAACTATAATAAGGATCGATTATAAGACTTTGTCATAAGAGTACTTATAACTACTGTCTTCCACTTGCTAGTCTTTTTTAGACATTTGTACCTACAACAGTATCCTCTTATTTATATTTTAGACCTTCATTAAAAATGATAAATATGAACAATCAGGATCCTGATTTTTAGTTTCTTTCAGGTACGAGACTTTTAGACCGATGAAGCCCTCATTATGAGCAAAACATGTCCCTGTATCGAATAGATGGAGTTTATAATCTAGTATTATTCTTTGACTTTATATAATACCATACCGCCACAAGTGATACAACACAAAGTGCCTAAGCACTCCGCAATTTGTAAGTCAGTCACGTTCCACACACATAAAAAGACTACCTTCCACAAAGTTTAAAGTCCAGTCCAGTTCAGTCCAGTGTGTTGCAGCAGTGTCACTCCAGTATCGTTTAGTGTAGTTTCACTCCTGTATCGTGTGTCAGCACTACTTCATTCCCATACAGTGTCGTCCCTCGTCATATCCTCACATGCCTAAATAGACATCAGCTTTCCCCTTCCTCTCACATGATCCGTCTGGATTCATCCTGGCCAGCCAATCATGAGTACATCCTCTGGTCAAGACCACACCCTGATCTTCTTCCTGGCCCCAAGACAGTAACACCATCAACGGACACTAGGTTGTTTCACATGAGTCATCGGAACTTTTGGACTACAATAACAAGTCCACCTCATCAGACTTTGGGATAGACACATGAGTCATACGAATTCCTTGAGTTACGATAGCAATGATTTTCCCATCAGTTTGTACAAAACAAATTACTCGTATTACATATGGAGGCTTCCCACTTTAAAATATTAAGAATAAATACACAAATGAAATAATGATGATAATTAAGAAATAAAATACTGACAAAAATATCTCTCACTTCTAAATACAGTGCGAGGGTGTGATATATGTACTATCACAACCTGAACGAGTATGTTAAGACAGCTTAACAAATCAATGACAGGATAATGAAGGTGATACTAAGACTTGAGATTGGAACTGTTGATACAATTCAAGTGAATGCTCAACAGATCAGGGAATAAGAGATTATAGTATCATTTGTCTGTGGGAAGAGGAATAAGACCCAACAGATTTTTGTAGAAGAAATTACCTTTTAATTGGGAACACTTTATTTAGGAAAAAGAACAGCCAAAAAATAACAAGATACAGCTGGGACAAGATTAAGAGAGAGATCGTGTTGTGGTTAAGAAAGGGAATAGGAAACAAATGATTGACATCACAGTTCTGCCCAGTGAATCATCTGAAGATGACAGTGCAGCAATAGCCAAATTCTACCTTGGGAAGATTAAAAACGTGGCAGTATAAAGACAGCAGTGGGAATGGATTGAAATTTCTTAATTTATTGTTTAAAAAACATTTTTGTTGTGTAAGATTTTATTTTGTTTGGACTTTTCGACTTGGAAGGATTGTTTCGATTTCATACACCTGGATCTATCCAGATTCATTTTACATTCTGTTTTAAAAACTCTTATTTATGTGTTGTATCAAAATTATCATTTATCTGTGAATTTTAATTTTTGTTGTTGTCAAAAATTGTGAAATGATGTGTACCTACACGTTCACCGCTCAATTTATCGAAATGGCA
This sequence comes from Anabrus simplex, assembly GCF_040414725.1. NCBI lineage: Eukaryota > Metazoa > Arthropoda > Insecta > Orthoptera > Tettigoniidae > Anabrus > Anabrus simplex. The sequence continues at coordinate 202,276,950 of NC_090270.1, read as the reverse complement.
GCTTTTCAGCTAAGATCTTCTACCTTTCGGAGGCAATACTTTTTTTTTTTTTTCTTAACTTTGTAACTTATAATGTAATTATCCCTCTGGTTTGCCTCCCGTATTTCTGTGTTGCCTTGCATAAGTACTGAAAATCTATGCACATTACCTGAAGTGTTTTAGGTAGTCATGTAAGTTTTCTGTACCTCTGTGTTTGGTCTTATTTCTACTTTTGTGTAGACTGGGATTTGTCCTCATTTTAATCATGTCATAATATTTATTATTATTATTATTATTATTATTATTATTATTATTATTATTATTATTATTATTATTATTATTATTAACAAATACATTGCAAATGGGAAATATCCCAGTGGCAATGGTCACTTACAGTAATGTAATAATAAAGTAAAGTTAACATAATATTGTCAAAAATCTTGTGGACTGAAAATAAGTATAGAAAAGAGAAACTCTTTTTATGACTAGAGGGGAGAAAGAAGGGAAAGGTCAGATTAGACTTGCAGACAAGCCCCTGGAAGTAGTGGAGACGTTCAAATACCTGGGGAGTGACTTGACTGAATGCCGAGATTAGGAAAAGGATTCAAGCTAGAAGCTGTTTCTATCATAGTGTAAGAAACATGTTATGGGACAAAGATGTGCCAATGGAAGCAAAGGAAACTATGTACAAGATGTATTACGTATCCATAACAACTTACGGAGCAGAAACATGGACAATGACAAAGAAGAATGAGAGTCCAATACAGGCAGCCGAAATGAAGTTCTTGAGGAGTATGATACAGAAGAGCAGAAGAAACAAAATAAGGAATGAGAAAATCCGGGAAGAAATTGGAGTGGAAAAAATGAATGATAGAATAGAGAAGAGCCGACTAAGATGGTTTGAGCACAAAGCAAATGAATGATGAAAGAATGCCAAAAAAGGTGATGGAAATGCAAATGCAAGAAAGGAGAGGCAGTGGACGACCACTAGGCAGTGACTCACTTTCTTAAAAAAAAATTTATGTTATTTGTTCGGGGCGTCGACCCATGTAGATCTTTTGCTCCTACTGGCACCATATTGTATGAACCTGCATGTAATTGGAATGGTGGTAGTGTGAAATGTTGTGTGCGAGGAAAGGAAGATTAAGGACGTCACAAACACCCAGTCCCCAGGCCAGGGATATTAATCATTACAATTAAAAACCCCTTAACCGACCGGGAATCAAACCCGGGGCTGCTGGGTGACAGAGGGACACGTTGCCCCCTACACCGCGGGGCCGGGCCTTGTTTAAATGTTACTATTTCTGGAAAAGTCACATGTAAATAGGACACATGTTTTCGAAACCGACTTTCAGCATATTAGGTCGTGTTACGTACATGTAGTACATGTGGAAGAGATGTTATGTACAGAACAAAAACGGCCAACCAGACACCAGTGGGATCCGAACCCACAACCTCCCGATTTCACGTCGGTTGCTCTACCAATTGAGCTATGGTGGCCTAGGCCATCTTTGTTCTGTTGGAAAGGATCTACTAGCATCACGCTGTAGAGTGCGTTTAAGTTGCCTGTTGAGAGCCACCATAGCTCAATTGGTAGAGCAACCGACGCGAAATTGGGAGGTTGTGGGTTTGGATTCCACTGGTGTCTGGTTGGCCGTTTTTATTCTATACATAACATCTCTTCAACACGTACTAAATGTACATAACACGACCTAATATGCTGAAAGTCCGTTTCGATTACAATGCGGTCGTGAAAATTCAATACACATGTTTTGTTTGCAGATTAAATGTTCCAAAAAGTTTCAATTTGATCAACATATAAGTTCCGTTTCACACACTGCAAAAAAGAAACAATGAAAGGAAACCAAAAGAGAAGGTGTCCAAACAGTTATTACCACAACACCAGCTAAGCCAGGCCCAAAGCCATTTTTTATGGATTTATGTGATGCTCTGGTGGGGGCAAATATACCGCTTGAAAAACTGGCCAATCCCGATTTGAAATAATTTTTAGAGAAGTATACGAAACATGATATCCCAGATCCAACAACCTTAAGAAGAAAAATATCTTCCAATATCATATACACAGGTATAGAAAAGCAGACTGTTACTAATTTATTTATGCTACTTTTTAAATGATAATTTTGAATGATCTATTTGGAAATGTGAAATTCATTTTTGAAAATAGGTCACTTTAAACTTACTTTGTTTACATGATTAGTATTTTATGATTTCACCAAGTAGGTTTTAGCTAAAATTCAAAACAACTTGGGAGATTCTGTGAAAGAAACTACAGACTCAGCAGATCGGTGTGTAGCCAATTTAATAGTTGCGAAGTTAAGTGAGAAAGGACCTGGTCAAGCTCATCTTGTGTGCTGCAAAGTTCTACAAAAAACAAACCATTCTTCAATTGCGAACTACTTCGATGAAGTGAGAGTAGTCTCATAAATTTTAGTAAATGATCATGTACTTAGTGTTTTAAATTGTAAATGAATTCTAATACTTTTACTGATATTTCAGGAATTTTTTGGCCAAATAATTTAGATAAGGAAAGGTTTCTCTTATTGTTGAGTAATGCTGCACCATACATGATGAAGGCTGGAAAAGCACTTAAAGAATTTTACACCAATCTGAAGCACATTACATGTTTAGCCCATGCACTGCACTGTGGGGTGGAAACAATACGTCTTAAGTATGAGAAAGTGAATACACTGATTTCTTCCTCAAGAAAGGTAAATAAATGCATAAAATATAAGTAATGTGGAATATTAATTAACTTTTATACTAAAGCAAATTTAATCTTCTAAACCGTATATTGACATAATGTTTTTATATTAAAAGATGCTCCTAAAAGCTTGTGTTACTGCATAGAGAGGGAGCTGGCAGATTTGCCCTTGCCACCATAGCCTATTCTAACAAGATGGGTTACCTTGGCTAAATGCAGCAATCTTTTACTGTAATAATTTCAAGCAGTTAAGTCGGTAAGAAATCATTAATCTGGCTACAGGTCAAATAGTAAACTTTTTTTTTTTTTTAACTCTACCATCAATGAATTTAATGCTAGGCATAGGGATGTGGCGACCCCATTGCCCAGTGGGTAACAACAGCAATTAGCCACCTGAGTATTGGCGGGAAAACCATACCTATTTAAGGTAGGAGGAAACGCCTGCCTTTCGCCAGAAAACAACATGAGGCACTCTAAGGCTAACAACCTTAGTTGTACAATATTGGACTATGTATAACCCCTAAAATGAATATTAATATCATGGAACAAGCTTCTTAAGAATTAAATTACCCTGAAGACAAAATCAGGGTTTCGGATTCCAGGGTGCCTGACATTTTGAAGCTCGTGAGTGAATCGGAGCACCACAAGAACATTGCTAAATTCAAGAATAAGAGAAAATACTATTTTGGAACATTCAACATCAACTCCTTTATTCAGGTTGGAAAACTGAAACAGTTAACAGCGGAGCTACACAAACTCGACATCTCGATACTGGCCATACAGGAAACGCTGTACTTGGATGAAGAACCCTTTGAATCAGATGGGTTCAGAATCTTCAAAGGAAAGGCCAGAAAAAAGATCATGAAAATCATCCCAGAACTGGGAACAGCCTATGTAGTAAACAAAATGTTTCTAAACACTATAGAAGACAGGAAAACTTAAAAGGGTCCAACAATGGCCGCTCCCCAGACCTAAACTATCCAACACGCTCTGTTCCTCTTCATCTTGCGCCATAGCTTTACCGCCTTATGTCCCGCAATAAACATCATAGAAACCTGCCCCCACCCTACACGTAACGCTGCAACAATACACCACAAATACTGGCACAGTCAACCTCCAAACTCTCAGAAAACGTATTCCTTAATACCAATTTTATATTCTTGTCGAGCTGAATACCGGACCTGTGAAGATTACAAGATTATTTTGTGCATCTACAGAATGGTGGTGTTAATGAAGCTATGTAATATAGAAAGAGACTTTCAAAGGTGGTTAAATGAAGAAGTTATATCATGTTCAAGATCATGCTTTCACATCTCTGCACAGTATTTAAAATACAATTTACCGTTGGTCTTTATAGCTATTGTTGAGAGTGAAGGAGAATTTCCTGTTGTGTATGTTTATCAGGAACTCAAGGGAGACTTCATTAGTTAGTCGGAAGATAGAAAAAATGATGAACTCTTCTCAGAAGAACTCTTAAGGTTTCACCTTACTTTCTCCTGCCTGCTGGCTCTTCAGAAGTGTGTGCGCGTGCATTTTGTATTCAGGAATCATTCAAGGCAAATATTTTCGCACTGCAAGATGTGTGGTTAAGGTTATTTTTAATATGTATAACTTTTGCTTTCTCAACGATTCATTTGTTTCTACATTTGTCCCTGTTTTTATCTCCTCGTAAGATGTGTATTGTTTAATGTAACATCTTGTGTAAAAAATTGGGTTAAATGAAGAAGTTATATCATGTTCAAGATCATGCTTTCACGTCTCTGCATAATATTTAAAATGAAATTTACCGTTGGTCTTTATAGCTATTGTTGAGAGTGAAGGAGAATTTCCTGTTGTGTATGTTTATCAGGAACTCAAGAGAGACTTCATTAGTTAGTCGGAACATAGAAAAAATGATGAACTCTTCTCAGAAGAACTCTTAAGGTTTCACCTTACTTTCTCCTGCCTGCTGGCTCTTCAGAAGTGTGTGCGCGTGCGTTTTGTATTCAGGAATCATTCAAGGCAAATATTTTCGCACTGCAAGATGTGTGGTTAAGGTTATTTTTAATATGTATAACTTTTGCTTTCTTAACGATTCATTTGTTTCTATATTCGTCCCTGTTTTTATTTCCTTGTAAGATGTGTATTGTTTAATGCAACACCTTGTGTAATATAAATGTCTACATGCTAGCCTATTTCCCACATTTTGGCTGATGATGACGCCAAACAGCGTCGAAACTAGTTCCAAGTGCAAATATATGTTATAAATAAACTATAACATTTTTGTATTGAAAAGGTGGACCCTTTTAAGTTTTCCTATCTTCCATTCTCAGTTCAATACGGACAAAAATGAAATTCTTAGATTTAAATCTAAACACTATAGTCGACTTCAAGAGTGTAAACTCAAGACTATCGCTCATGACGGTCAAATCAGCGAATAAGAAATACATGCTCATAAATGCTCATGCACCAATAAATGAGGATAATAAAAAGAACCCCGATATGGTTGAAGAGTTTTGGGACAAACTGGGGGATGAAATACTCAAGATCCCAAAAAATAACATCAAAATTCTCCTGGGGGACTTTAATGCACAAGTGGGGCGGGAAAGGAGATACATTGAAATAGTTGGACAATACCCGGCACACAACAGGATGAATAAAACTCATGTCTACCCATTTCAAAGCATGCCAGAACAAAAAGAAAACATGGGTATCACCAAACCCCTTGCTAGGCGAATTTCAACTGGACCCTGTAGTGATATCGAAGAACAAGTACAAGGAAATTCATAACGTCAAAGTTGGAAAAGCGGTTAATGTAACATCGGACCATTACTTATCACAGACTAAGATGAATTTCATACCCGGATGAAAAACGCATACCTGTGGCAATAGAGTGCCAAAAATTGACCGTGAATTACTCGTCCAAGAAAAGAGGGAAGAATACAGGAAAAAGCTACAGGTGCTAAAAAATTGAAATTAAGTGGCAAAAAATCTGCAGAAGCCAGCATTTGAATTAGCATCTACGAAACATAAATAATAAGCATAAATGGTGGAATGCGAATATGATATCAAAGAAAGATTTGAGGCACGGAAATCATGGAACAAGAATAAGCCTGTGACAAATTTGGAAAAATCATGGGAAATAAGGAAACAAACACACCAAACACTGAGAAGAGTCAGAAGAGAACACCTTAGGACAGAAGTCACAGAAATGGATGAGAACGTCAAGAAAAAAATTACCAGATTATTCCATAGGGCCTTTAAAAATAGAATCAGAGGCTATTCAGCACCAAGCCTGCCTTTCAAGAAAACAGATGGAACTCTTGCCCTCAACAATAAAGATCAGGGGCAGTCGTACCTTATGTGCTGAAGTGCTGCAGCACACTGCCTGTTGGAAAAATAAATTAGTTTAAAAATATTATCTACAATCAAATACAGTGCATTGAAAAAGACATCAGCCAAAGAATAGGAAATTATTCAACTCCCCTCACAACCAGGTAACTACTGGTGCGCTCCACGCCGGGTGCTGTGCGACCACAGCTCAACGAGAATTTCTAAGCTCTTAGCCTGAAACCAGGAACTCTGCCTTTTGCGCATGCGTGCCCAACTTTTCCGATACAAAGAGAATGTGTTCCGATAGGCTGTGGAAACAACAGCCAGGACGTCACTTCACAGCAATTCTTCGTTCGACCACAGGGAGGCAACACTAGCACTAGTCACACTTGCATTACGACCAATATGAGAAGGTGGCAGGTGGCACCCTCTTGACTCAGCGGTAGTATTTAAGAGGGGATCGCTCCAAACAAACGGGAAAACAAAATACTGTAGAGCTGTTCCCGCCAAGTCTTTTAATACCAAAGAGGATAGAATGCTACCAACTTCCCTATTCCATAGCCACATTTGCAAATCGATGAACTATAAAAATTGTACTTTTTATGTTGTCAAAATAAGAACATGATATTGTGATTTTCTTTAATTAAAAATGTGTAGTTTATAAATGGCACTATAAAAACATAACATGTAATTTTGCATTACGCCATTGCTGGTTTTATTTCAATGATGTTGGTGGCATTGGGAAGTTCTGTTTCTGCGCGCTCACACCAAGTGTTTGAGTTCGTGAATATTTTGCCATTGCAGGTGTTATTGTGTGTTTAATTATATAGTTTTATAGTTTTTTATGAGGAATGAGTAGATGTGTTGGGGTTGTTTGCGTGTTTGTTCAGTGTGGAAAACTAAGTGGAGAGCCTCTTGAAAACCACATTTCGGTATGTTTCTAAATATTTTTATTTTTTGGAGTGGGGATGGGTTACAGCACACAACCGATTTTCTGCACCAGCCGCCACTGATAAAGATACCTGTGACATCCTTGCAAAGTACTGTGAATCGCCATGGGAAAAATTGGAGATTGAGAAGGACACAATCCAGAACCCAGATTCTGAACCACTAGGCGAGGAAGAGGTATGGGAAGTAATAAACTCTCTCAAGAACAACAAAGTTCCTGGTGAAGATGGAGCAATAGCAGAACTGTGGAAGATAGCCAATGATGCCTTTATCACTGAAGCGACAGAACTGTTCCGGAATATTTGGAGAGATGAAAAAATATCAGAAGACTGGCTAGTGGCATTAATACACCCACTATATAAAAAGGGACCGAAAACAACTACTGAGGAATATCACTTATCTGTCACGTATAAGATTTTTTCGAAACTCCTATTGAACAGACTGACACCGCAAAATGATCACAAGTTGGGAAAGTATCAGGGTGCCTTCAGGAGAGGGCGCTCTTGCCAGGATCAAATCTTCAGTATAAAAATGTTAATCAAATATTACAATGCGCGACCAAAGAACATCTTCATATCTTTTGTTGCCTTTGAAAAAGCATACGATTCAATAGATAGAGACACAATGATGGACAGTTGGAGAGAATATGGCGTCGATCAAAAAACACTCAACTTACTTAACACTAACAAACACCATATCCAAAGTGAAATTTCGAGGAGAGATCAGCAAACCCTTCCAGATAAAAACAGGTCTGTGACAGGGTGACAGCTTATCACTAACACTGTTCTAACCGTCACCACCCTCTAGGTCCCCGGTACGACCTAGGGATGATGAGGTCAATAACCTTACCCACCAGGGTGAGAGTAGAAGAGAGAGGAAAAAGGACAGAGAGAGAGGAAGAGAGAGAGAGATAGAGATAGATAGATATAAAGAGAGAGGTAGGTAGAGACCCTGGTGAGAAGGTTGCTAGCGTGTCCGCCCCAAAATAGGAGTTATAGCGAACACGAGGGAGAACCATGGGCACAAGAAAAACGACAACAAAGGTCCGAGCACAATTAAATAACAAGAAACCATAGAAATAACCAAAGGATGAAGTTACCACACTTACCGGAAGCAGCGGAGGAAGACGACTTAAGGCCGTGGAAGCTTATACACAAGAAAATCGGTGACAGTGCTCCACCGAACGTGGCGAATGAAAACCAACACTTAAATGAAATTAAAGAACTTTAATTGAAAGGTAAATTGGAGGTAACAAATTAAACCTTTAAGTTGATAAAACCTATGTTTATTTTAAAAAGTAAAACCAAAATCAGTAAATAAATTCAACGTAAGGTTGAAAAAGGGGAAAAGTAAATAACAATTAATAAACTGAATCAAGAAATATCAGGTATAGTTTAAAAGAAAAATTAATTCATTAGTAATTAACAATTAAGGAAAATAGATATTCTTTAACAGATAATAAATTATAATTATTATGAAAACAACAAAGAAAGAAAAGGATGACCTCCGTACCTAATAAAATGTGATCTGAAAACAACGGAAAACCAATTGACTTCCTTACATAAATACTACCGTGAATAAAAATGTGATCGATCACGGATAGTTAATTAATTAAAAATACCATACTCAGTTAACAAGGTTTTCAATTAAATTGATTTTCAACGCGGCCGCTTCTCATGATTACCAAAATTAAAGCGTTCAGTTTCCACCAAGGACAGTTTCCAAGACATATAGAATTTTACGTAGAAATACACCACCACCCGGGGCAAGAAAAGGTAACACAACTCTAAAGGGTGGTCAAAATTAATTAATTAACATTTAAAACAGTAAACGATACACTCAACTCAGTAATATATAATTCAAGATCCACACAGGCTCCATGCGCCAGACTACATCCAAACCCGACAACAATCCCCACACAAAACCGTTGCCAAGGTAACCACAAAACAAAAGCAACGCCTCTAAAAACAAGGAGGAAAACAGGCAAGAGAAAAATATAATTCACAAAAAACCCCAGAAGGGGGAGGGGAGAAGAAAACATACCTAACAAAGGAGAAAACAAATCACAGGGAAGCAAACAGAAACCCCAAAGGAAGTTAAGCCCGCTATCTTGGAGACTGTACCTTGGTTCACAAGGAAAGTTACAATTTAAAGTGCCAAAAAAACTCATTTTAATTTTGAATTAAATATCCCAATTCAGTTCACTGTGGACCTTCCACATTACTGCGATTAGTTGCCGAAACTGTTTTTCAGATTTTCATAACCGCACACGCCAATAGGTACCAATTTAACGACGAAATTTAAATCATCATCATCATTATTATTATTATTATTATTATTATTATTATTATTATTATTATTATTATTATTATTATTATTATTATTTTTCCCATGTTTCCTGAAATCTTCGAAAATATCAAAATCCTCTTCTGGACGACGCTTAAAATGTTTCAAACACTGGTACGTACCTTTGGTGGTGAAGAAATTGTGAGAAATTCAAACCTGCCCATTGTTAACGAAGAATGCAGTCACGCGCCCAGCAACAAGGCCTCGTTAGCAAGTATCCAAGAGAAATATAGTTGCAAAAATATGATCAGAGGAAATGGCAGGAGGTCTCCAACTAGTTCTACCGGGGAACATCCCCGTTAATGCACTAATTACGGCGGTTTGAAGGTAATCCACCACCGCATAGCGTAGCACACAATCACACTCACGCTCATGATGGCTGCCTCAAGCCAACTGGCTCTCGCGTCAGAAGCGAGGAGGAAGCAAGTCTCTTGGTAGCCGGCGGGCGCATGCGCAGTTACGCGCAACCACACGGAGCCAGGACAATGGCGCGCAGCATACATTAGCTTAAAACGGTATATTGGCGAACAGCCGATTGACACAGATATTCCAGGGCACAAGGCCAGTATAAAAAGGTTATAAAGGGAGGCTCACACTATTTAATATTGTCTCACTGTTCAACGTGGTTCTAGATAAGGTCATGAAAACACTGTGGAAACATAATAACTCAGGTGCTATAATAGGTAGTAAAAATAAACATGTCAAAGCCTTTGCTGATGATTTGGCACTACTCGCTGAGACAGAACAAGAAGCAATTACACAGATAAATGAACTACAGGAGATAGCTGAGGAAACAGGTTTAAATATCTCCTTCACAAAAACAGAGATGATGAGAATGGACAGGAGTCATGTGAAAACAACGATGAAGACGAAATATGGCGAAGTGAAGGTCACAAAGCAGTTTAAATACCTGGAGAGATTGTCAGTAGCAATGGGATGGATAAAGAGGCCATAGAAAATAGGAGACTTAAGTTGGAAAGGCTAAACACTGCCACCAAAGCCATTTACAACAAAAATAATATTTCCATTAATGCCAAATTATGATGCTGTGGTAAAACCAGTGATTCTGTATGAGGTGGGAACAGCAACACTGACGAACCTGGAAAAACTACTAAAGATTGAAAGGAGAATATTAAGGAGGATTTATGGACCAAGGGTGGTAGAGGGAAGACTTAATGTATATAAAATCAAATTTTGGCAAATTCCCTGCTGCAATAACAAAGTTGGAAGCTACAGGTTACCCCTTACTGAATCTTTAGCTATTCTTCTCTTCTTCTTCTTTTATGACCACATAGGATCACTTTAGTCAGTCCGTCGTTCAGGTCTCTTTGAAGGGATTGTTCGGGCTTTGCGGTCCTCCCAGTACTTCTTAAGACGCTCCGATCTTCGTGCCCTTTCCTCAGTTGAAAATGTGCGTGTTGTTGGTTTGTTTTGTGTAAGGGTAAAGCGGAGGTTTGTATTCTTGAGTTTTGTATTCAATTTTATCTTATTTTTGGTGTCTTCTGTTGTAAGGCCTATTTCCTTCAGATCCTCTCTTACTTCTCTGATCCATTTACATCCTGTTGTGGTATTTTTTGAGACGAGATTGTGTTGTACTAGTTGTTTCAGAAGTCTCGAGTCCTGCATCCTCATGATATGTCCAAAGAATCCCAGTCTCCTCTTACGCATAGTATCTGTAATGGGTTCTAGCTCTTTGTACACGACTTTGTTAGGTATTAACCGCCACTGTCCATCTTTCTGATATTTTTTGTTGATACAGGTTCTTCCAATCCTCCTTTCAGTTTTCTGAAGTCTGTCAGTCTTTGATTGTTTATTCAGGTAAAAGAGTGTTTCTGCTGCATATGTAGCTTCCGGTTTTATAACTGTGTTGTAGTGTTTTATTTTTGTATTTATTGATAGACATTTCTTTTTGTAGATATCCCATGTTAATTTTTGTGCTTTAGCTAATCTATTTGTTCTTACTTGGATTGCGATTTTTTCATTTAAGTTATGTGTTATTACTTCTCCAAGATATTTAAACTGAGTTACTATTTTGATTTTATTACCATTTATGGTGACTTCTTTTAGCTGTGTTGGTTTTTGGGGCATAATTTCTGTTTTTTCAAATGATATTTTGAGGCCAATTTTATTTGCAATGTTTTGAAGTTCTGATATCTGGGTTTTTGCTTCTTTTATGTCCACTGCTAGTAATGCCAAATCGTCAGCAAAACCCAGGCAATTTGTTTTGATTTTTCGGCCAATCTTTATTTTGGGGGGACATTTTCTAAACCATTCCCTCATTACCATTTCTAGAGCACAGTTAAATAATAGTGGTGAGAGCCCATCTCCCTGCCGTAGTCCAGTTTTAATTTCAAATGTCTCTGATGTTTCACCCCTAAACTTCACTTTTGACTTGGTATTGGTGAGAGTCAATTTTATCATGTTTATTAATTTGGGGTGTAGTCCAAGGTGTCTTAAAATTTTAAACAGAGATTCTCTATGGATGCAATCATAAGCTTTCTTGAAATCTACAAATGTTATCACCATATCTCTGTTTCTTCTCCTGTTATAGTCCATTATCAACTTAAGACTCATGATCTGATCAGGACAGCTCCTCCAGGGTCTGAAACCTCCTTGATATTCTCCTAGTTCTTTCTCAAGTTGTAAACTTATCCTATTAAGGATGATTACTGAAAATATTTTGTATGTTATATCTAGGAGAGAGATTCCCCTGTAGTTATTAGGGTCGGTTTTGTCCCCTTTTTTGTGCAGAGGATGAATGAGGGCTGTTGTCCAGTGTTCTGGTAGTTCTTCTTTAATCCAGATAGAGACAAGTTGTTGATGGAGGGCAACTTTTGCTGAGTTTCCTGCATATTTCCAGATTTCCGCAAAGGTCTGATCTTCTCCTGGCGCTTTGTAGTTTTTTAATTTATTCAGAGCCTGGTAGACTTCCTTTATTGTGGGGGGATTGATGTTTTCTGGTGATGTTTTTATCGGGGTGTTGGTGTCCAAATGAAGGAGTTCTGTAGGTTCCTCACAATTTAAAAGCTTGTTGAAATGTTTAGCCAGAATTTCTGCATTGTCTTTATTGTTATGGGCCAGCTTACCATCTTCATCCTTCATCAGTAGGGTCGGGGGTTCATATTTTTGGAGCTGCTTTCTGAAGGTTTTGTAGTAGTCCCTTGATTTAGTTTTACTGAACTGTTCTTCAATTAACTGCAGGGTGTCCTTATGATGTTGTCTTTTTATTCTTCTTAAGACTTGGGTAGTTTCTTTTCTCTGTTTTACTAGCTTTTGATAGGATATTTCTGTCTTTTGGGACTGATGTAATAGCCATGCCTGATGTCTTTTCTCCACTGTTTCATCACATTCACTGTTCCACCATTGGTGTTTTTTACGTGGTTTAATTGGAGCTAGGTCTTCTGCAATTTGTTTAAGGTTGTGTACTAAGTCTTCAAGTTTGTCTGTGATTTTTATTTTTTCAGTTGCTTTCTGGTAATTTTTGTTGTTGATTAGCTGGGTAGGATCTATTTTTCTTTTAGTTTTAAGGGCTTGCTTTTGTTGTCTCCTCTGGGGAGTGAGTTTAATTTTAATTTTAACTACGTAGTGATCTGAACCTGTGTCTATTCCTCGGAGGACTTTGACGTTATAGATCTCTTTGTGGTGGTATTTGTCCATGCAGACGTGGTCCAGTTGCCATTCTCCTTTAGTGTAGTCAGGGTGTTTCCATGTTTTGAGTTTTTGAGGTTTCCTCTTAAAACATGTAGATTTTGAGATTAAATTATGGTTTCTACACAGGTCAACTAGTCTCTCTCCATTTTTATTTGTTTTCTTGTGTGCTGGCCATTTTCCGATGATGTCACGGTATTTTCTTTCTCTGCCTAGTTGAGCGTTGAAGTCGCCTATTAATAATTTTATATGGTGTTTGGGGATGTTATCTATGGTCTGGTCCAATAGGTCCCAAAATTCTCCTGTTTCCTCCTGGTCTTTTGAGGAGTTGTTTTTATCATTAGTGGGAGCATGGGCATTTATTATAGTATAGATTTTATTAGATGCCTTTAAGGTGAGCGTTGAGAGTCGTGGAGACTGTGATCTGAATTCTTGAACTGAGTTTATTATTTTAAGGCTGACCAAAAATCCTGTTCCAAATTGTGGGACATTCTTCATCACTCTCTTCCCGGGTATACCTTTATAAAGTCTGTACCCTTGAGATTCCAAGGCATCCTGGTCAGTGTTTCTAATTTCCTGTAATCCCATGATAAGAATTTTGTGTTGGTCCATTATGTCGGTGATCACTTTTAGTTTACCGGTTTGCATGAGTGAGTTTATGTTGTGTGTAGAGAAGTATGTTATCTGCTTTGGTTTGATTCTTGATTTTGTCTCATTCGTGTATGTAGTACTGGGGTATTTCCGTGCCTCCGACTTCACGGTATCTTTCAGGTGGCAGCCCACCGTATCCGAATGCTGCCTTCTCTGAACTCTTGGTTCAGCCGGTGGAGTATTCCTTAAAAGACCTTCCATGGTTGACTGTCAAGGTGTCACCTGTGTGGGACTAGGTCCCGAATTACAACTCTGGATGTGATCCAGTGAGGTGATAATGAGGCCGCTCCTCTGGAGTACAGACGCCTTGTGCAGCCGCCCCTAACCTGGAGAACAGACGCTGCATAATGGATTCCAGTGGCATTTCCTCCACTGTGGGGACCATCACCCCACCCAAAGGGGCTCATTCGCCCGAAGCCGTTCGCCCCCTTAGGGAGTCAGGTTATTTCCCGCCGCCCAACACTCGGCGTTGGCAATTTTACAGCTGGGTGCCAGACCAGCAAACCCTCCTCCTTTCTCATTCCGGACTTGGGACCGGACAATGGCGGAGTTCTTTAGCTATTATTGAAGACATTCAAACGTGTCTGCAATCATCGCACAGAGAAGTAGCTGCAGCAGCTAGAGATAAGCTGAACAAAATGATCCGTTCAAATACTGATTTTGAATTCATCAAGCTTATAAAAGACATATTGTGCAGTGAAAATGCAAAAGAAGTACCTACGATTCGACCTCACTTTGCCCCAAATGTCTTGATGATGATGATGATTGTTGTTTAAAGGGGCCTAACATCGAGGTCATCGGCCCCTAATGGTACGAAATGAAATAACAAAAAATTCAAAATCATCCACTGACCAAAATAAAAAAAATTGTCATGAAGAAGGAATGGATGGACATGAACAAACAAAAAAACAAGCAAAAAACAAGCAAAAAAAAAAATAGTGGATCCACCTCAAAAAAAGATCATAAATAATTTATTACTGACCAAGGGACCACTCATAAAACTCAATCCTGAATCAAGGATGCTTGATGTCTAAAGGGGTCCAAAATCCAGGTCTAAGGCCTCTCAAGCGGTACATGTCGCGAGTAAAGTAGAACCATGGTATTTGTCATGTTGGGGTACTAATCAAAACTAGCGATGACTCACGGTGTTCCACACATGATGGTACTACTCAGAAGTATTGCACTTCATACAGGGAACGCAGACCTATGGTGTTTCTCACACAATAGCACCACTCGTAGCCAACGCAAACCGATAAGGTTCCTCCCCTAGGTGTACTAACCACAGGGACTCGTACTATCCTGTGGTGTTCTTCACATAGTGGGAACTAATCACAGGAAATGCAGACCCACGGTGTCGCTCATATAGTGGTACAGCTTACAGGTAAGACCCAGACCCGCGGTGTTGCTCACATGGGTACGACGCACGGGTAGTGGGAACCCCCAGGCCAGCCTCTTTACTGCTACTGATCACAAACCTATTTCGTACCTAATATAGTGGTGCTACTCGCAAGTACAGGCAACCCATGGTGTTCCCCGCGTGATGGTATGAATCAAAAGTAGTTTCATGGTTCTAATGCAATCATCCCTTGGTCGCCCCTTTTAGTCGCCTCTCACGACAGGTAGGGGATACCGTGGGTGTATTATTCGTCTGCGTCCCCCACCCACAGCGGGTAAAGAGAGAGAAGAAAGAAGAAGAAAGAAGGGACCCTTCACTTCGAATAATGAAGTAACGGACGAAGAAAGGCAAGGGCCACGAAGGGCGTGAAAATGAAAGACTTCTTACGCCTCGAATACTCTAATACCGTCGGGGTCAGAAAAGAACAAGAGTTGACCAAGGGTGGTCGGATAGGATAGACGAAAGGGAGGAGCCTGGTACTAGTAAGTGGAAGCAATGCCAAGACCCGGCAAAGGGCTCCATGGTTGCCAATCCACACTCCCAAGTTGAGAGCCCCTTGGGCCCCTTTTAGTCGCCTCTTAGGACAGGCATGGGATACCGCAGGTGTATTCTACATGTGCGTCCCCCACCCGCAGGGGGTAGTGTGTTTGGTCCGCGAGAGGTATTTTATTTCCCTCAAATCTGCCGGCAAGCCGGTTAGGACCCTCCTATCCACCACCTGGGCCGCGCCACGTGGGAGTATCACCTCACCCCCTGCTACGCCAGCGTAGTAGGTTCGTGGCCCCAAATGTCGTAATTTAAGTATGCACCTGTCACAACTTGTGACAAAAAGATCATTTTCTGTGTTAAAGAAAGTACTTATAGATAAATGGATGAGCTTATGTCAAGACAATTTGGAGAAATTAGTTGTACAATGTTTCAAAACAAACTGAAAATGTAACCATGTTGAACTCAATTTCGATAGTGCATATTTTCCACTTTATTGTGCATATTTTGCTATATAATAGTGCATGAATGCATGCATATTTTGAGATTTGATATTGCATGGAAATCCAGGCTCTAATTATTACTTTCATCATTTTATAGAATGCCCTCACATGCATAATGAATTAATTCATTAGCTGAAAGGTCCTACAGACTGAAACACATTCTAGTATATGAATTTATATCTTAAGTATTGAATGGTGGAAATATAAAACATTCCAATTAAAGGAATAATTATTTTGTAAGTTAAAGTCAATACGGAGCAAACATTATATTCTAGATAGGATTTGGGGTTTTGGGCTTATGCCGTGTCAAGAAAACAATGTGAAACTCTTTATGTTTTATTTGCTCCTCGTCTTCAGAAGAAAATCTCGACTATTCTCAAGGAAGTCTTCAACAATGAGGGTTTGAATTTAAGAATAATTTACCGTTGAACCTGTAGTGGTATGCTTGTTCATCACCAGGTGGCTCACTGTATGCTGGCACAGCGCACCAAGCAGAAGTTGACGACAACATTAAGCTCCAATTAAGATGTTCTATCACACCGTGTGTGCATGAGAAGTATCAGATGAATCATGGATGAATGTAGTACAAGAAATAAATAAAAACAAATAAAATAAAATGCAATGAAAGAGACCCTGATAGAACAGAGCTGAGGAATGGAAAGAAAGTATGTGGAGAAAACCAGAAGATAGTGATGTGGAACAGTGTGGGAGGGAGAGGAGGCATAATAGGTGTACACAAGTTATGAAAGTATGACATAACACACAGCTGGAATTGACCAACTGATGATGAACGTACGAATTTGGAAAACACTGAAATGAAATAATATAGAAAGGACAGGAAGAGAGCTACCTACGTAAATCCTTAATGGCTAGCAACCATGTATTCAATAATAACCATTGTCCCTGTTAAATTGTTACGATTTTCACATATTTCCACGGCTTCCCATATAATTCTAGACCTGTAGTGTTTAGTGTGGGTAAGAGCTCCAACATCTTGGAACACGACATCATGACCCAACATCATGTCTCAGGTATTGCTGACTTGTCTGGCTGGTTGAGACGGATACTTCTTTGGT
Source organism: Anabrus simplex (assembly GCF_040414725.1). Taxonomy (NCBI): domain Eukaryota; kingdom Metazoa; phylum Arthropoda; class Insecta; order Orthoptera; family Tettigoniidae; genus Anabrus; species Anabrus simplex. The sequence goes on along the minus strand of NC_090270.1, from coordinate 202,259,883 downwards.
ATTTCTTGATGAGAGTCCCTATGGACCGGCATGCTTGGCTAATGTATACCTTGCCACAACTACAGGGAATTTTGTAGACCTCAGGCTGTAATAGTGGGGACAATTTGTCCTTGCTTTTACCCAAACTGTAAGCAATTTTAGTGACTGTGCCAAACACAGTTTTTACATTGCGCTTGCGGAGGACCTTGGCAATTCAGTCTGTAGCATAGTGGATGTAAGGCAGGTAAGCAGTTCTCTTCGCTTCTGCTTTCTGCGAGCTTTGCTTAGTTGTCCCTCTGTGATGCAGGGCTGTATGAATCTGTACATCATTGTAACCATTACCCTTGAACGTGACTGGGTGTGTCCATCTCCTCCTGGATATCCGATGGCACACAAATTTGTGTCACTCTCATGGGGAGTGTCATGAGAATGCCCTGTTTTTGTGCTGGAGTATGGTGAAAATCTGGATGGATTTGTGTGTGTAGGCTTATGATAGATGGTATGTCCTAAGGAGCTATCCGAATTCTTTCTTACTAGAACATCCAAGAAAGGAACGTATCCGTCTGACTCCATCTACATAGTGAATTTAATTGAAGGATGTTGCTGATTTAAGCAGTTTAAAAACACAGTAAGTTTCTCAGGACCTTCTGTCCATAGCACAAATGTGTCATCAACGTACCTCCACCAAATCATATGTTTGACGGTGCCAAAGCAATATCCTCCTTCTCAAAATGCTCCATAAAGAAATTAGCCACTACCGGCGAGAATGGACTTCCCATAAACACCCCATCCGTCTGTTCGCATTCCTGGAATTCACCGTAGAAGTCATCCTTCTTATTATCCGGCCACAAAGACAGACATGAACGAGAATTTGGGATTGTATTAAGCAAACCAGCAATCAGTTCCCTTGTTCAATGGAAGTAGAGAACAACAGAATTATCACTCCACGTTTTTCAACTAGTCACACCCAGGTTATGACCAGCCAAATACGATACTTAAAGAGGATTACAATTAAATGAATAATATATTATCGTTCCACCTATTCAATACAGTAACACTTAGTGAAATGTCGTATGGCTTTTAGTGCCGGGATATCCCAGGACGGGTTCGGCTCGCCAGGTGCAGGTCTTTCTATTTGACTCCCGTAGGCGACCTGCGCGTCGTGATGAGGATGAAATGATGATGAAGACAACACATACACCCAGCCCCCGTGCCGTAGGAATTAACTAAGGTTAAAATCCCCGACCCGGCCGGGAATCGAACCCGGGACCCTCTGAACCGAAGGCCAGTACGCTGACCGTTCAGCCAACGAGTCGGACAGTAACACTTAGTAATGCGAGGTTACATCACAAGTCAATCATAAATGGTACCGGTTTCGACCCCAGATCTGGGTCATCATCAGCCGATCGTTCAAAAGGTACAAGATAAAAGCAATGCACAGATGAAAAACAAGTAACTTAAAAGATATAAAGATTTTTTCAAAACGAAAGTTTGTGTGGAGCTTTATAATACGAGTATAAAGCACTAGGTTTTTTTTTTTTTACTATTTGCTTTACGTCGCACCGACACAGATAGGTCTTATGGAGACGATGGGATAGGAAAGGCCTAGGAAGTGGAAGGAAGCAGCAATGACCTAAATTAAGGTACAGCCCCGGCATTTGCCTGGTGTGAAAATGGGAAACCATGGCAAGCCATCTTCAGGGTTGCCGACAGTGGGGCTCGAACCCACTATCTCTCGATTACTGGATACTGGCCGGACTTAAGCGACTGCAGTTATTGAGCTCAGTGCACTAGGTTTTAAATGTCTTTAAAATCTTGATGTGAAGATGAATAAATACCTCGATGTTAAATCTTATAATCGTATGTTTGATATATTAAGATGCAAATAGCCAGTTGTCTTGTTATGAAAAAAAGTTGAAATTAAACACCATTGTGAAGAGAAGTAAGTAAAACAGAGTGCAGTATTAGAACAATTGAGAATCACAGTTGACCAACGAAGGTATCATTAAGATAAAAGCTTGAGTAGTTCTTGAGGTGGTGAAGAGATCAATTTGAAAGTCATATTGTTCTGAACCATGGTTTATTTTAATTCCCAGTTCGATGCAGAAATAGAAAGAAATAATGAGAGTACTAAAAGCCAATTTAGGTGAGGGATAGATTTTAAAGGCAATGAACTGATCGAGAAAAATATAATATATAACTCACATTGCACAGCGCGATACAGTGAGGGGCTGAATTTGGAAATATGTAAGAGAGTGGAAAGGGAAAGAGGAAAAAAGGAGAGGGAAAGGGGAGTGAATTTAAGGCTGGGCAGGTGGATGAGGTAATGGGGGCAGGAAAGACGTGGATGGGTACTATGCAAGGGGCAGATCGGGCGTAATTTTACTATTAGATATTCAGAACATGTTAATGCTTTAAAATACAATAGATTCTCTGCAGTAGGACAGCATATACATGATTTTAACATAACTTCACCAACATAGAACAGGATATGCAATTACTTGAAATAATAAACAAAGGTCCCCTACTTAACACAACCGTAAACTGTTACATTCATGTTGACCAGTATTTTAATCCTAATTTCAATTTAAACAACATTTCAGAGAAACCAAATATTCTTTTTTATTTTCTTATCTTCATTTTAAAAAGTGTTAAAATCTTTAAACTCAAATTTGATTTTCCACACCTTCCATAGTACCCATCCAAGTCTTTTACCCGCCATTACCTCATCCACCTGCCCCACCTTAAATTCACTCTCCTTTCCTTCTTTCCCTTTTCCCCACCTTTTCCTTTGCCTATCCCTTTCTCCTCTTTCCCTTTCCTCTCTCTTACACATTTCCAAATTCAGCCCCTCACTTTATACTCGAGTGTTATATAGCTCCACACAAACTTTCATCTGGAAAAAATCTTTATATCTTCTACATTACTTGTTATTCATCTGTGCATTGATTTCATCTTGTACCTTTTGAATTATCGGCTGATGATGACCCAGATCTGGGGTTGAAACCGGTACCATTTATGATTGACTTGTGATGTAACCTCTCATTACTAAGTGTTATTGTACTGAATAAGTGGAACCATAATATATTATTAATTTAATTGTAATCTCAGTTCAGTATGGACCAAAATGAAGTTCTTATCTTTCAATCACTAAGAAGGATGACTTCTACAGTGAACTCCAGGAATGCACTCAATGATGAGTTACAACAGGGACCTCAACATTAATCTTGGAGACTTGAATGTGCAGCTGGGAGGCGACCGATGGTCCATTCACTTTCTCCAATTATTGTGAAAAGTGAGGACTGGTATGTTCATTTGTATAGGCATGATATTCTAATTTCATTTATGTCTCTGAAATAGGCCTAACAAAATATCCAATCAGGTTGCAGGTAATACTTGTTATTTCTTCAAGTGCCGTACTTCCTCAAGTATTCCTCCCCCCTTACCCGCTTTTATAGTCCCAAAAAGCAAGGAGGTGTCCAATACGCCATAGCCTCCCGTTTTGTCCAGTGATTTCTGGGTATAAAGAACTATTTAAAGGATAGTGGCATCCTGTTACGTGAGAATGTATGACCGATTCTGTGTTGCTTGCCTGGAGCAAGGATCATGTAGGCTGGAGTGCAGTGTGCAGGTTATTCATGCCCAAGCACTCTCTATAACCATGCCTACGAGCTTTTTGGCACCCAGGCTTCATTGTGCTGTTTCATTTCATTCCGAGTGGTCCTGTGCTGTGTCTTGGTTGTGAGCAGTGGTTACAATATTATCTATCATTCATAATTAAGCTATTTTTTTTCTAATTCTTGTTCCTGTGCATTATTGTTATTTATAACGTCACGTCCAATGAAATAAAGAACTCTTGAAGTATGATTGAAAATTGTAAAAGAAGTTGAAACAAGTCCATTAGAAAAAAAAAGAACAGATATCACTGAAAATTCATGTGCTAATGGTAAAGATAGTGATGATAATAATAACAATTTAAAGGGAGAAAATAGCTGTGTCCCCATAGATTTTGAAGACTGTGCTGGTTGATCCTGATGTAGCCATATGTGGAGTGGAAACAACTGAAGAGCTGTGTGATGAAGGGGCAAGAGAAACAAGTGATGAAGGGACTTTAGATTGAAAAAACTTTTTGCACACATTTTTCCCACAAACGATCAATACGGGAAAATTGTGGCCTAGGACAAATATTTCTTTTGACGATCGATGAAATAAAATGAGTTTGAGGAGCTACAGACATGAGGATTTTTCACACTTTATATGGAACATTTTCAGGACCGAATAAAATGAACGATTAATAGGCAAAACAATAGTCCTGTGATGCATCAAGGTTCTACTGTATTCTGCTGACTCCAGTCCATATGGATGGCAAACCCTTTCTCTATTAATATCAAGCTGTACCAGTAATCTGCTGGTGTCCTCCCCATCACAAACTATGTGAGCAAAACATGAAAGATGTCAGCCAGTATCATTAAAAACATTGACGTTTTCCTTCACCTTTGCTTGTGATGAATCCTGAGAATACAGTACATTAACCATGTTACAAACAAAGCAGTCCTGCGGTGTAGTGCTTGTCTAGCCTTCATATCCTCTTTGGTCGATGACTATTCAAGTTACAAAGGTGGATCAAATATAAATGAGAAATATTTTTAAAACATTTATTGCATCAATAAAAAAAAACACATATAGAGACCACTTTCCTACATAGTGTCCTGACTTCAATACACAGTGGCAAAGTTTTGATGCCGTCCTGATAGAAAGGAGAGGGACATGTGTGAAGCCAGTTGTGCACAAACTCTTCACTTGCATCATCATCAAACCGCTGTCCTCCTGGGTCTTGTCTGAGTGGCCTAAACAAATGGTAGTCGCAGGGCGATAAATCTGAACTGTACAGAGGATGTTCCAGTGGTGTCCAGTGAATTTCCTCCAGTTTTTCCAGCGTTAAAGCGGCAGTATGTGGCCTTGCATTGTCATGGAGAAGAATTTTGAATCAGTTGCCAGTGTCGCTTGTTGCGATAAGTAGCTTTTCCTTTATCCAAACGGTGACAGTAACAGGCTGCATTAATTGTCCTTTGTTCGTGAAGAAAATCCACCAGCAAAACACCCGTGGAGTCCAGAAAACGGCTGCAAGCACCTTTCCAGTAGATGGGCGTATTTTGGCCTTGACCGGCCCTGCTTTGTCCCTTCGCCGCCACTCCATGCTTGTTTGCTTTAACTCTGGGGTGTAATGATGCACCCATGTTTCATCACAAGTCACAATACGATGCAAGAAATCCTCTCCCTCATCCTCGTAGCGACGCAGGAGTCTCTGACAAACTTCCTGGCGTAAAATTTTTTGTTCCTAATTGAGGATATCTAAGATAAAATCATAGAAGAATTTAACTGTGTAAAGTCCACCTGTTCAATACACATTTGCCATTTGATAAATGGTCTGTTTAGAAAGCTACAAAGACATGTTTCAACCTAGCCTAGAGGTCATCACCAGCTAAAATAACACAAAGACGAAAGACTTATACAAAAACAGTAACACACAAAAAAACTTGACAAAGTACAATCAACAAATGGAATGAAAATCTATGTTTAAAATTTACATAGCTTCAATCTTGGATGAATTTAGTTGTAATAGGTGTGGGTCCAATCGTATTTAATACAACTACTGTTTGGCTGGAGGAAATACTTAAAACTGGGAATACTGTTAAATGTTGTTCTATTTGTCATGCTTCTGGAAACTGAGTGGTTTTAAAAATCCATTACATTTCTTCATGGAGCATACAAGTATAGCCTGGTTGAGGAGATGAGGAACCCACCTGGCAGACAATTTCCTGAAATGGAGTTCATCTCGGATGACGGTTTGAACACTTCCGTAACTTATTCTTATGGCTAAAACAATTTGCAAAATTTTTATTCGCTGACAATGGCAACAATGTTGTCTGCAGTGATGCTTGTCTGCGGTCTCCTTTCATGAGGTTCATTTCCTACAGCTTCTCTTCCTGCCACAATTTTTTAGCCCACTCATACACTCAAGTCTGCGAAAGTGTTCCTTCCCCAAACTGTGCGCGGAGCAGTTTCAAAATTTCGGAAGGTTTGGTCCCCTCTTTTCCGAGAAATTTGATGATGATGCATTGAGCAACAGACGTGTGCAGCTTTTGCTCACTCATGGCATACTGAAGCAGCCCAGCTCTCCACAGTCGATCGCATGCGCAAACCCCTTTTCCAGATACCCCCCACCAACATCCTTGCAAAGTCCCATTAAGAGCAGCAGCAGTCATTCAAATTCCCATTTATTTTTAATCCACCTGGCCATGTACTTTATATGCTCCAGCATTGTATACCCAGAATGGACAAGCAATGGGTCCCACCAGGAGCCAGCTGAACTAGAGTCGGGAATCAGATCATCCGGCAGTGAAAATTTATCAATGATCTCAAGTTCACTGGTGTAATATGGAACAAAGGAGAATTGCTTGCATGGGACTAATAGTGGTGGAGAGACCTCATTGCCCAATATGTCAGACTTGAGACTGAGAAGGTCTATATTAGCATGTTATATTAAACAATGTTATTTGGAAAGCACTGAGAAAAGATGCAGTAACAGATTGCAGTAACATTGTTATTGCTTTACAAAGGAAAAATTAAATGTACCCTCCTAAAGTGAAAATCGTCAATATGGAATAATTCTAATATCTTGTAATGTAAAAATTATTGTTATTAATCAAATAAAACATGTTTGTACATTACTTACTCCAGTTTAAAATTATGTTTGATCAACGAAGGCTGAAGTTGGCTTCTTGAAGGAAACACTACATCGAGCATATTATTTTCTATCAGCAAATCAATTGCTTTGTGCATTACAACAATTGAGAAGCGGGAGAAGGTGAAGCGAACATCAAACATTAAACCCGTCTCCATTGAAAAACGATAAAGGAACCTAGAAAAGAGAAAGGACATTTTATTACATGTATGAATAACATATCTTTAGACATTGCAAAGATTTAAAAAGAAGGGTGAAGGCCATTCTGAATCTCTTTAATGTTCAAATAGCAAAAATACAAATTTATGTAAAATGTTTAAAATATCAAATTTGAAAATACCTAAAGCAGTGCTAACTCTCAAACTCATTGCTAAAGGTGATGATAGAGGCCTAAACCTGGTAACAACACTATTCAAGACAGTATAAAAGGCTGGAAGAATTCCATCTGACCAGTTAGGATCAACTTTTGTTACTATACGTAAAAATGAAAAATAAAAAAAGCTAGTGCATCACATTCTGATGATTATCATATGATCAGCCTGATGTCCCATGTCATAAAGGTATTCCCACATATCATTCACACTCACATCTATGCGAAATGTGAACGCCAAATTGGCATTACTCAGTTTGATTTTAGAAACAGATTGGGAACTCGCTAGGCTATTTTCTCTATGAATGTTTTGACTCAGAGAGGCCAGGATATGAATGTCATATGCATGTATGCATGCTTCATTGACTACCAAAAAGCTTTCAATTGCATATCTCATGCAAAACTTGCTGAGATTTTAAAAACTAGTGGTGTTGAACTGGTGATCTACGTATCATCACTCAGCTCTACTGGAACCAAACAGAAGATGTCAAATTAGAGGGAGATATGACTGAGGACATAGGTCTCAGCAAAGCATTTGATTGTGTTTCCCATTCACTTTTAATTTCAAAATTGAATTACTATGGTGTTAAGGATGAACATTATAGTTTCCTACCTGAGCAATTGAAGGCAAGCAGTTGAAGTGGGAGGAATTCGATCAACTGAACTTCATAATCAACATGGAGTACCACAAGGCTCAGTTTTAGGTCCTTTTCTATTTCTTGTTCATATAAATGTCTTACCTAATAATATAGGAACTAATGCCAGTTCGGTTTTATATGCAGATGTTACTACTCTTTTAAACAAGGCAGTTGAAATGGTTCTCTGTTAACAAGCTAATGGTAAATGATAAAAAGACTCAATGAATAATATTTCATTTAAATAAAAATCAAGTAAATCATGACAATCAACATGTGAAATTATTATGAATACATTCAGATTCAAACTTGAACTGGAATGCTGACATACTTTATTTGAAATAAACTACCAAGTTTAGTGTATCTCTTGAGAGCCAACAGAGATAAAGTTCCTTGTAAATATCTTGTAAATGCCTACTTTGTATTCTTTCACAGTATTCTTCAATAAGAAATTCTACTTTGGGGAAACTCTAGCTGGATTTCTGAAATTTTACTTTTCCAGAAAAGGGCATTACGTACTGTAACAAAACTTCCTATGATGGCCCTCTCTAGACATATATCTATTAAACTTTCCATTATGACTGTTGTGAACACATTTATTTATAATGCACTTCTTGAAGTATATGCAGAAACAGATAAAAATCAAGCTCAAAAGATATGTTCATAAATATAATACCAGGACAGCTAAACAAATCTATGTACCTCGTCATAGGTTACAAAAGAAGGCTTGAAGCCTTTCATTGCTCAGTTGAACATGTTTAATAAACTGCTTTTTAATCTGAAAGAACATAAAAGAACTACTATCTAATATATTCAGAAATAAGCTTTAGAAGTAGTTACTCATGCGTTCCTTTTACTCAGTGCAGGAATACCATGAAATGAATGTGTTACCTCTACTACAGTGGTAACACCAAACAAGGCACAAACACAGTTAAAAAGGGAAGGTAAGAGTACAATACACAATATATGAAAACACTACACACTCGGAAAAACAGCAGCTAGCATTACACGGATCTCCAACAAAACAAGTACGTAACTATCAGTAGGGCCAACTAGTGAACGACAAAACGGGAAGATGGAAGGGCTGGGAACCTACCAAAGGCATGGACATGGCTTAGATAGCAGATTCCAAAATGAATCACCGTGATCCTTAGTTTTTAAAAATATTATTTACAAGATAATCCTACAAATACATCCCAAGTTATGAGCTATAAGTTCAGTGATATACATAGGTTATTCGTAGCAGTGTAAATTCAAATTACAAATCAACTGTACATCTAGTTACCAATGCAGTAGTACAATGCAATTTACAGGTTATCCAAAATCTAGCATACCTAAGGTGATACACAACTATCAGAGGGAAATACTATTAAACTACAATATACATATTTTAGTGAAACAAACCGGAATGCCTCGGAAATGAACAGGTAAGTGCAGCAGAAAAATTAAGGCGTCATAAGTAACTAATTTGGTGAATCTAGGCGAGGTTAGGGCAGACTCCTGTATGAAAAGCAAATCGGAACATTACGGAAATTTTAGCAGGAACGGAATTCAAGAGTGCTTACCCGAGCAGAGTGCCATCCCCGAAGCCGGGGGACGTCAACCAGATAGGCTGCTCGCAGACAGATAAACCGAGACCGACAGAATTCAGGATACAGTATTAATTCAAACACTGCCTCGCTCACTATATATAGGAATTACTGGCCTTGGAGGCAGCCAATCAGCGTGCACGTGTTCCCTATCACCACCTAGACTCACCAATCACAACCTTACTTTCGATTGCGAACTTTCACTAACATTCTAGAATACGCATGATCGCAAAAGTCGTATTTTTCCAGAATATACAGAACACACTTTCTAGAACACATACCAACAAAGTAACACACCCTGTACAAAAGTTATGTAACTTTCTGGATCTTTCCAGGAACTATAGACAGAATTCTACTATTTACAAATGTCTATGTTACAACATTATACAGTACAGGTTAGGTCAATAAAAATAAAACATATTATATTTTACAAACAAAGACTTCAAAAAAAAAAAATACATTCCACTCGCATTACATATTTTACTTGTAACAGAATGAATTTGATATTTATATTGAAATTACAATTTGTAATTAGTTTGTGTATGTACTGTATTTTATGATTTTTTTGACAATGTCTATTGTATGTAACATACTTAATGACTGAAAAAAATTATATTTTCTAATTTAATAATGTTATTGACTTTATGTACCACTAACTACTTTTACGGTTTTCTGAGATGCCGATGTGCCAGAATTCCCGCAGGAGTTTTTCTTTACGTGTCAGTAAATCTACCGACATGAGGCTGACATATTTAAGCACCTTTAAATACCACCAGACTGAGCCAGAATTGAACCTACCACATTGGTGTCAGAAGGCCAATGCCTCAACTGTCTGAGCCACTCAGCCCGGCCTATTTTATTCCATACACAGAGGCGTGTGACAGGGATGTGTCTTGTCCCCTATCTTTTTTAATATCTACTGTGAAGATGTGGTTAGAGAAGCGGTCAAGAATGTTAACTTAAGGATTAGGATAAAGGCAATGTCATTAATAACATCCACTTTGCTGATACCATTGTGTTAGCCAGTAACTTTCCGATCTTCAAATTATTATTAATAACATCGTAAGGATCAGAACAGCATTTGGTCTGCTCATAAATATTCGCAAGACCAAACTGATTGTATTTTCGAAAACACTTAAGCACGCCTTCCTGCACATTAACAACACAATTCTTCAACAAGTGTCATCCTTCAAATGTCTTGGTACTACAGTGACCGAGCATTGTGATCCCAAGAATGAACTATCCAGGATTGGGCAAGCCAAAAATTTGTTCAACAATATAGGGCCCTATTGTCCAGTAGAGATCTCAACCTTCAGCTCAGAGTTTGCATGACTTGATGCTATGTTTTCCCTGTCCTTTTGTATATTTTGAAGACTGAATGCTCAGTCCTTTACTGGAGAAATGGATTGAAGCTTTCAAAATGCACTTGTACAGAAGAATGCTTCAAATATTCTGGGTAGAAAAGAAAACCAATGAGGAAGTCCTCAACTTGTTAAATAAGAAAAAAGAGCTTCTAACATTCGTCACGGAATGACAGCTCAGGTACATCGGGCATATAATGAGAAGTGAAAGATATGAACTTCAACTCATCATCGAAGGGAAAACGCAGACATGAATAGACTAGGGAGTGTAAACGGAAGTATCTTTAAGGAATGGGAGAAACAAATTTCAGTTCCCTACAACCACGATTACAATAAAAAAATATAGTTTTTTAATTTGTCATTTCGTCTAACAAAATATTAATAGAGGACCAAAATGCCGGTTAATGAATTTAAATTTTAGGAGGACCTAGAAGTACGGTAATGTGCGAATGAGTCAGAAAATAAACCATCCCTGAAAGGAGTAAAAGAATGATTCCAACACGAAAATTAAACTAGCACACAGCATTATTCCATACATTAATATCAGAGCAATAGAGACCACAAACATGAACCAGGAAAAATAGAAATAAATCCACCAACCAAAATTAATAATAATAATAATAATAATAATAATAATAATAATAATAATAATAATAATAATAATAATAATAATAATAATAATCCCAACAACATTAAGAAACAGAAAAGTTAACATGGCAATAATTTCAATTAAATAAAATGAATGGAATAATTTACATCTCATTGGCGCATATACCGAGTTCCAGAATTACCCCATTATCAATTACAATTGGAATGTCGAATTTTACAAAAATCTTCTTACATTTTAAAAATCTTGAGGATTCAAATAATATTATTAAAATGTCAGGTGCAGAAGAAATCCCAGTTTAATTTAATGAATAAACCGTCGCTGACAGGTCCATGAAAAGGTAGGTGTAATTTCAAATTACAGTTGCGAGGTTGGCTAGATACAATTCTGACAGCGTTGCCAAAATTTCCCACAATATTAATGTCAATGATAGCGTATTACTCAGATTCTTCTTCTCCAAATAATCTGGCAGTAGAACAGTTTTGAAACAATTAAAAAGATATTTGTACTTACATCCTTGAGTGTCCAATTTAATATAATCTTCGGTCATTTTTGAAATGAAGCACACGTTCACGTCAATTCAGAGGTCCACTTATTACAAAGCAATGGTAAATATTAAAATAGTAAAATACGAATCACACAGGAATTGAGGCAAAAGCCTTAATTTACATGGCTATTAGCCTGGAGTATCAGACTCCATCCCACCAACTCTCAATCGCATCTTCCACAAGGTCTTCCAACAGACACGAGTAGTTGCGTCCATCATGGAGGTTGGCTACTTCAAGACTCGCTAGGAAGCAAGATGGAGCAGCACAGCACCCAGTTCAAGAGAGATCTGCGCACGCATGCACAATCGATTTGCTTATTGAGCGAATGTGAAAGATCGAAGCTATTGACGTAATAATAGCAGATTACACATTTAAATAGGCATACGAGGACGGTTTGAAAAGTTCTCGGAATCACTGCTAGATGTGAGTGCTAGAGCAACGAGCTTCCCGCGCAATAATCATACATCCTTTGTGAGTGAGCATGTGGTGCGTCAGTGCTCTAGCTGCAGGAGTGTGGTAGTGACGACTCTTTGTTGTTGTTCCCGCGTAGTGATTTTTGACAATGGAAAAAACTGGGATTCGAGCAGTGATTAAATACTTTGTAAAGAAAGGTATGAAAGCAAAGGAAATTCATGCCGACTTTCAGAACACACTGGGGGACTCTGCTTCTTCATTTTCAACTGTTGCCAAGTGGACCAGCGAGTTTAAATTTGGTCGGGAGAGCTTGGATGATCTGCGTAGTGGATGGCCAAAAAGTGTTACGGCCCCAAAATTTATCGCAAAAGTGCATACAATGGTCATGGAGGATCATCGACTGAAAGTGCGGGAGATTGCTGAAGCTGTAGGGATATCTTCTGAACGGGTGTATTATATTTTAACCGAAGAACTGGGTATGAAAAAATTATCCGCAAGATGGGTGCCGCGGCTCGACATTGGATAATAAACGCACCAGATTGGAAATGTCCGAACAAAGTCTGGCCCGTTTTCAGTGCAACCAACAAGATTGTTTGCACCGGTTTGTGACTACAGATGAAACTTGGGTCCACTACTATACCCCAGAGACAAAACAGCAGTCAAAGCAGTGGAAACATGCTGATTCACCACCACCAAAGAAAGCAAAGGCAGTGCGTTCGGCCGGAAAGGTCATGGCCTCAGTTTTCTGGAATGCAAAAGGCATTCTGCTGATAGATTATCTTCCTACTGGCCAAACAATTACGGGGCAATACTATGCAAACCTCCTAGACCAACTACAGGAAAAGATATGCGAAACAAGGCCTGGTTTGGCAAGGAAAATGTCATCTTTCATCAGGACAAAGCTCCGCCACACACAAGTGTTATTGCCATGGCAAAACTCCATGAACTGGGGTACGAATTGTTGCCACATCCACCTTATTCATCTGATTTGGCACCATCAGACTTTCATCTATTCCCCAAGCTGAAAATTTTCCTCGGTGGACGGAGATTTTCTACAAGGGAAGAACTGACAGCCGAATTGGAGAGGTTTATTGCAGGCCTGGAGGAATCTCATTTTCGAGATGGGATCAAGGCATTGGAATATCGCTGGACCAAATGCATTAGTCTACAGAGAGACTATGTTGAAAAATAAAAGCAGTTCCACTGAGGTAAGATACATAATTCTAGTACATTCCGAGAACTTTTCAAACCACCTACGTAGTTCAGTCACACAAATTAATGGCAATTCCAACAATGGATGATAACTGGAGATAAATTTTCCATACACACATACATATGTCCAATAAATGAGGGTTGCTTATATTCATGACACATCATTGTTAGAAGAAATTATAAAACAATCATTTACCACACACATAGTTGAGAATTCCGCAGACATATTGGGATTCAAATTTAAGAACATTACGTATCCATACTGAACCGAGAATAGAATAGGAACAGATTAATGGGTCCACCTTTTCAATACAAAACAATGCTATAATATTTAAATTATAACATTTTAATTAATAAATGGAACTAGTTTCAACGCTTTTTCTGCATCATCTTCAGCCAAAAGCTTAGAAAAACAGACACTGGCATATATAAAATAAAAATACAAAGCAACGCACAATACAATTGGACATATGACTAAATTGTAAATGAATTAACGTGATGAAAAATCACTTCTTACAACACTAAGTTACAGATTAATTAAAAGTATAACACCATTTCTTAAATAACTGCATAACATTTTTTAAGATAGCCCTCTTTTGATCATAAGAAACTTGAGGTCCAAGTTCAATATTTAGTCTGAAAATGTTGATTATATACCTGTAACTTGTGGAAAGTACAAAATTTCTTCTTATAACAAGATGTGACAATTAGAAAATTTAATCTATAAGCCTGATATGAACTTAAATTCCGGGTTCAACTTTGTGTTGCCAAAATTCAAAATATGAAAAGAATTTGTGTCGCTGTTCAAAGATCAAGTACATGTCTTCTCTAGACGGAACATATATAACAAAGCATGGGAGAAATATGGACATATTAAGTGGTTAAATGGACTGAGAGTTGAAATGAGTATCACCTTATACAACACTAAGATAAAATTTTCTTAAAACCCTTAACATCAAGCCTTGAATCACCAAGTAATATTATAAAAGTTTTCTTTTGAAATCATAAGGAACTTGAGTCCAAGTTCGAATTTCAGTCTCAAATTGTTTATTATATACTTATAGTTTATGTGGGAGTGAGCTGGAATAGTACCAGATTAAAATGCAACATTCCTTCTTAAAACATGACGTAACACTTTAGGATATGTTCATGTATAAGCCTGAAAGGAATTTTGAGGGTTCCGAGTTCGACTTTGCATTACCAATTTTTGAAGTGTGAAAAGAACTAGTGTCACTATTCAGAGGTAAAATACATGTCTTCTCTAAAATATTGTAATTTAAATATTATAGCATTGTTTTGGATTGAAAAGGTGGACCCATTAGTTTGTTCCTATTCGACATATTGGGAGTCTGATATAAAAGCCGTAGATTAACCAAAGAAATTCTAAAAGAGGAGATTAATATACCGTAGAATATTAGAAGACTTTGCTTATAATAATATGTATTGACTGACTGCATGTATGTTTTGTATTTCCAACATTGAGCAAGACGACATGATGAATCTTTAAGAAGATGGACTACAGGCTACTCAGAATTACCTGAGCAGAGCTATGATCGACCATCATAGAAGACGACGACCATATAGCCAGTCGTGCTGTATGGAGATCGCCCCCCGACACTGCAGAATAAACCAAGGATAAATCATCCCAAAGGCAATGGAAACAGAGATAAGTTTCATAAATAAATACCTAGTTTGGTAGAAATAATCTTATATAGATCATTGGTTATCAAATTGTTGAAATTGTGCTGTTTAATCATAAAAAATAACCTATATCATGTTAGTTTTGTCGTGAGGGTTTCTTCATTAGATCGATATAAATGGAGATAGGTGGTCATCTACAAAAATAATCAAATCCTACTTAGATGTACATGTGATGTTTTATCCGGATATATTATGCCATAGATGATATGAAGTTCTTTTAAGAAGAGTACTGTTGAGTGTCATATAGATTCCAAGTGATAGATTAAAATATAAATGCAGGTGACATGGTCAGATAATGGGTGTAGATGATACATTCCTATAATAAAGAGAGATGTACTGAAACATGGAAGTATCAGCTCTAGTAAAAATGATGATGTAATTCAAAAAGATTTAGATCCAATGAGGAGAAAACTACTTATGTGTCAAAATGTTAATATATGAAGAGTTGAGAATAGTAAGAAAAGATGAGAGTTGAAATAAGTAAATGAAGGAAATATAGAGATGTTATAGAAAGAAATATAAGATGAATTGAATGGAAATATGTATGCCATGTTGAAATAAAAGAAATGGAATTATTTTTAAGCAAGAAAGGAGATAATTGACGCAGACTAGAATCGCTTGTGTTTGGGATCTAATAACATTGCATTGGTCAAGAATTTGTATAAAATATGAATTGTAACGTAACATAAACTTTCGTAGAATAGGATATTAGCACTTGGACATTGAAAAGATAACCATTGTAAGAATGAATATGAATTATACTTGGATATATTAACTTAGGATTTTCTTCTGAAAAGATGCACTCTCTTAAATTATGCATGACATATGTAGAGTAACATGTAGGGTCATGGCTATCGTAAATGAGAATAGTGAGAATAGATATGAGTTAATACCGTTTGTATTTCAAGAATGACATTTCTCTAATACTATAAGAGATTTACGCGAGATCACATAACCATATTTAAACTAATTTAAGGTTGTAGATACCATTATAGATTTATTGGCTACTTTGTATATATTGGAAGGTTATTTCCAAGTATGAATGTGAATGAATTGGTAATTACAATTATTGATTTAAAGCAGAGTTGTGAGGAAACTTATCACTTTTGCCCGATGCTTAGGAGGAAGCACAGTAAAGATATTATGAGATCTCCCATTCTTACATAATCCATAGCTGCAGATATACATGCATACATGTATATAAATCTTAACAAGCAATATTTTATTAATGCATTCTGTAAATACATAGGAATATTTACAACGAATAAAGGACCTAGCTTTGAGGAATATGACCTTGATATCATGAAAGTCTTCCCATAAAAAATTTGTATTTGTTATTAACTGTATTGGCAAAGATTGTAAATAATATGAAAAGCAAAGTCACCTCCGTACAGGCCATGAAGGCCCTTGGAGGAGTGGAAGGTAAAGGCTTCCATTGTTAACCTCAGCACGTGATGGGGTAGAGTGGTTGGCTCTACGCCCGGCCGCCTTTGCCCCCAGGAATTAACCTGGTACTCATTTTTGGTGTAGGCTGAGTGAACCTCAGGGCCATATGCACCTCCAGAAGTAGAAATCTCGTTTCTTAAATTTTACAACTTCCTGACAGGGATTCAAACCCACGTCCTTCCGGGAAAAATGAGCACGCCTTTACCGCCTCGGCCAGGCAGCCTCTAAATAATATGAAAGTATAGCAAATTTCAATGATGGAATTAGGAATCGAGATGAAGAATACAATTGCTAACTGAGACTTTCAGTCCACTAGATAATACTTAATTAACTGAATATGAATTATTATTATTCCATTTTTCTCTTCCAAGATTTCCATTTTATCAATAAATCATAGTACTTAAGGTTTATTTGATGTCTTATTTATAACTTCTTGTAGTAGTATAAGGTACCATTGAGTTAAGGCAATGGAATCTTTGGATATTCACGTGCACCACGGATACCTCGGATGGAGACGTCCATCAAATCTACAGGGAGATAGAAATAGCACCCGGCATATCAATTCTCTTTTCTGATCCCACGTAGAACATTTTACCATTCAAAAACTCTGAGAGACTGGTCGTGATTTTTTTTACATGACCCAGCCTGGACGCAGGAAGGAAGGGCATAGTATGGATGAATTTCCAAGTCTTTCGAGCCACTGTTTCGAGAGTCATCAATTGGATCACCAACCATCGTAGGGAGACTGCGTCCTAATAAAAAGAAAGCAGTGCTGGTCAAAGGTGCTAAGCAAGCATCAAGATACTTCTTGTTGTGAATATTACATGGAATATCACTGTACTTAATAACAAGTTGTGGTCCTCTAGAGATGGGCATGTGAGAGGTGATGGATATATGACAATTATTTGGTTTGGTTCATGTTTTCTCTGACAAATGGATACATCTCAGATTTTAAAAGTTCTTATGCTACAATTTAAGGCTGACGAACATTAGAGTTTCTGTGATGTACAGAAAATATTTCACTCACCCTTCCATTATTAAAAAATTCTTTTTTTACCATCATCTTTATGCCACACCAACAAAAATAGGTCTTACAGCAATGATGGATTAGGAAAGGACTAGGTACAGCCCCAGCATTTACATGGTGTGAAAATGGGAAACCAGGGAAAACCCTCTTCAGGCCTGCCGATAGTGCAGTTCGAACCCACTGTCACCTAAATGCAAGCTCTCAAAGTGTGACCCTAAATACATGGCCAACTCGCTCAGTCAATAATCTTTAGTCCATAACATCGCTAATTGGACTAGAAGTTGTGTTCTAAAACACAAATACACTAGTCTTGTTCAAATCACAGTGACAGCACATGGACACAACTTTACATGTAATAAACTTAATTTTGGTTCTTCGATCACACATGCAATCAGAAAATGTTTTTGTTATGACTGTGGAAAATAAAAGAATAAGAATTTTATGACTGGATTCAACTTTGTAGTAATAGCT
Source organism: Anabrus simplex (assembly GCF_040414725.1). NCBI lineage: Eukaryota > Metazoa > Arthropoda > Insecta > Orthoptera > Tettigoniidae > Anabrus > Anabrus simplex. The sequence goes on along the minus strand of NC_090270.1, from coordinate 202,241,778 downwards.
TGTCAGGAGTATTTCTTCCTAGCACTGCACAAGGTGTCTGATATAATCTGGACAAATGCCATAGTTTCATCTTTTAGCTTTATTTTCTGTGTCCAGTATTCAGCTACAAGGACAGCTTTATCATTGACCTACAAAACATCTTTCTTTGTGCATAGTAATGGTAAATGTTGACAACCAGAAGGTGTTCTTCAACCTGCAGTAGTGCCCAATCATAGGTCATGTCTTCCTGTGACTTGTGTATGAAAATATCCAGTACTCTCCTCTAATAGTAATATTCTGGACAATTTGATTTTACGACTTGTTCAATTTGTTCTTATTAATTTATCAATCGTCTATGATCTGCTTTTAGGGCTGTCGCCCAGGTGGCAGATTCCCTATCAGTTATTTACCTAGTCTCTTCTTAAAAGATTTAGAAGATATTGGCAATTTATCGAACATATTGCACCGCTCCCGCGTCCAGGTGGGGATACACGAGTTCCAGACTAGCTCTTAACAACGATTCCATCTACCAAATGTTGCTGGGTTGTGAGTTCCGCGTGAGAAAGTACACCGATGGCCTACGGTAAATCGCAACCTACGTAGAAGGACGTCTCCAACACGCTATCAGTCGGATACCATACTTGCATGTTGCCGAAAATTTATCATAAAATTCGGGTTATTACAGCTTTTCAAGAAATTCGTGCATGTCATCATCAAAATCGCAATCATAAATAGTCATTAAGGCTTATATCTAGCACTTATTCTAAATAGGCATTAAAAGAATTTTAATATTTTCACTACTTAGCTTTTATTAATAAATCAGTCTAAGTATGATTTGAAAATCACGTAGAGTATCTTGAGAAATTATTTTATACAATGTGGCTGGTTTCATACGCAATCAGCATCTCTAAGTGCCGTAGTTATGTTGTATTGAAAGGAAACAGGTTCGGAAAACCTCTAACAAATAAATGAAATCAGGCCTCATTCATCGATACGCTAATCCTGGCCTGTCTAAGAATTGTATCGTAATTAAGTAGTATCCATGAAAATTAAATGAAAAGGAAAAAATTAAATTATATATATAATCAAGTAAAATTATTCAACATAGTTGTAATAATCAGATGCATCCAATTGGTTTAAGTAAAACAAAACTATACTCCCTACTATATACAATATTTCAAAATGGGGTTTCAATTAAGAATGTGAAAACGCAATGACGGTGGCCAATAATTAATCAATTAATTAATTAGTTAAGATCTGGAATCTTTCCTTATTGAGGTGGATTGTTCCTCAAAAATTACCAAAATCCAATCATTTGAACCTAAATTCACATGTAACTAAAGAAATGCATATCACTTGGCTGAAAACTTCACATCAATGTCCATGCACAGTAGGAAAATCGTGTGGGAAAATAATGTTTGTTCTTAAGGATTTTCACTAGTTGAGGTTTCAAGTTTTCATAATGTTTCATATTTCATTTTAACTGACCTCCATATAAGCAAATCTAAGTCCACTTTAAGTCGTAAGTAATCTCACATTAATTCTATCGTAAGGTTTATGTGGCTAAAATCATTCAATTATTATTTTAATCCCTGGTTGAAATTCAATTAAAGTGCGTATATGGCTTAATATAGCATTACCAAGTGTATTTAACTAACCTTCCAACGAATAATACCATAGGTGGAAAAATTAACACATTAGAAGACTATCTTCATCTAAAGTCCATATATGGAAGACTAAGTTACCAGTGATGTGTTAAACTGCTCCCATAAAACCATAAGTTAAGTTGCCGTATGTGAGAAAACATGAAAACGATCGTACATATGTCAGTGGAGGCCTAAATATTGACGTTATTGGCCTCTCGGCTCTTCTGATGATCCTACATACTCAATTAGTTCTATACTGATGGCATTGAGATCGTATCCTAGTCTGTATTATATAAATTAGGGAATAAAATAGCAATTGAAAACAGTACGTTTCAATACATATACCTTAGCATGTGCAATTTACACATACTACCATCTCTCGAAGAATACTATGACCAACTTCCTAAATAACAATAACTATCACCATCATAATCTACTATCAACTCATATGATTATTTCATTCACCATTTATCACTTCAATTATCGCGTAGCATTCATATTAATGCGTCTCAAAGCACTCGTTTCATCAAATACGCAACATATGTGCCATAACCTACACATATAAAACCATTATCATTACTGTCATAGTATCAAAGAACGGCACATCATAACATTAAACTGTGCAACTATATTTTGTCTTAAACATTCCCTAAATACGATCTTTACGCTTGTTATTTTGGTTAAAGCCATTACGCATGTATATTAACTCCGCTAAATACTCTAACACTTCACTGACAACGATTTAAAAAAAAAATATATATTAATCACTTCTCTAACACCATATTGACAAACTTGCGAAAGGCATTCACTGGTATTTACACCTATGTATGGGATTAACGGTAACTTCAGATGAATACCTACTTCCTTGTAACTACACTTGTATATTAACTACGCACACACAATGTCATAATGCACATCACATATTAACCAAAAGAATAAAGGTTTCTACTTACGACACGACTCATAGGGGACTTAACTTTGCTTATTGGGTAGTGATTTCCATCTCGCTGTTGTTCGTAGGGAATGGTAGGCCTCGCTCCATGGATCGGCTTAGGTAATCGGGTCCATCTCGTCCTCTCAGCTGATTACCGCCCTCCTGGGTCATCAATCTCGTGAAGCGCCACCATAGCCGGAGTAGTCTCTGCCTCAGCTTCTTAGAACATCATAGTGGTCTTCATTACGTCAGGGACAGAATAACATAAGGCATTAGTTGATTTATACATGCTGTAATCTGTTTCGTAGTGCTAATGAGAAAAGAATATATGTATTCTGGTCCGTCTAATTTGCTTATAACAGCTCTAAATGTCCTCTTATTTTCAACTGCCTTGCTCGCCGAATAGATGTAAATTTTATTATTATTTATAAATTTCATTTTCCGTATTGACAGATTCAAAGTATAGATAAGAAATGTGTTTTTCCACCATTCAATACACAATTTATTTTGATAGATTAAGCTAGTACCGGTTTCGGCCCTTTAACGGCCATCATCAGCTAGTACATGTTTTGTTTTAGCCATTAGACAATACACAAGTTGTTATTGTATTAGGCATCCGGATGTCTAATGGGGGATGGAAATGTATACAATAGCATATAATTAAAATATCAGTAGTCAGGGTAAAAAGTTACAAATAGAACATGAGTATGTAAAACATATTAAAAAACACACAGGCCAAAATATATAACATTTAAAAAGTTTCAACACATTAAAATGGTACGTATAAGTAGACACTTGTTAAAATTTTCAATTCATGCTATATAGATTCCATTCTTCTGTCCTCTGTGCAGTTCCTTTGCTTCTAAGTTATGTTGAATTTTAGTTGCGTAAGGTAATCTTTGAGAACATTCTGAAACTGGTGTACGTCTTATTGATATGGGCCTTTGTCATGAAGAAATTTTGTTATGTTATATATCCCAACTTGTGATATACTATGGCAAGTTTCAATATAGCGAACAGCAGGTCTCGAGCTTGTATTTAGAAGTAGTCGGTGGCAACACCTCTCTCGTCTATGTTTGTTCTTGTAGTTATAGTTGTTGTGGAGGTCTTGTGCCGATGTGTTTGAAGGCACCCGCAGTAGAACACAACAAGCCTTCAAACACATCGGCACAAGACCTCCACAACAACTATAACTACAAGAACAAACATAGACGAGAGAGGTGTTGCCACCGACTACTTCTAAATACAAGCTCGAGACCTGCTGTTCGCTATATTGAAACTTGCCATAGTATATCACAAGTTGGGATATATAACATAACAAAATTTCTTCATGACAAAGGCCCATATCAATAAGACGTACACCAGTTTCAGAATGTTCTCAAAGATTACCTTACGCAACTAAAATTCAACATAACTTAGAAGCAGAGGAACTGCACAGAGGACAGAAGAATGGAATCTATATAGCATGAATTGAAAATTTTAACAAGTGTCTACTTATACGTACCATTTTAATGTGTTGAAACTTTTTAAATGTTATATATTTTGGCCTGTGTGTTTCTTAATATGTTTTACATACTCATGTTCTATTTGTAACTTTTTACCCTGACTACTGATATTTTAATTATATGCTATTGTATACATTTCCATTCCCCATTAGACATCCGGATGCCTAATACAATAACAACTTGTGTATTGTCTAATGGCTAAAACAAAACATGTACTAGCTGATGATGGCCGTTAAAGGGCCGAAACCGGTACTAGCTTAATCTATTAAAATAAATTGTGTATTGAATGGTGGAAAAACACATTTCTTATCTATACTTAGATGTAAATTTTACGTGCTTTTAGAATTGCACTTTATATCCCGTTTAATTCTGCTCTCTTCACGTTGTGCAGTATCGGGCAAATATAATGTTCCGAGCCCAACCGTGACGTAGTACAGAACCAACTTGACGTTTTCTTACAGCTGGTCTATAATCTCACGTATATGTGTCAACCTACAGCTGACGTTAAGCGGGCTGTCGCAGATTTAATCTCTTCTTCAATAATTGATTAAAGAATCCGATAAGTAACTGGTTTCTTTACACGACTCCGTCCTTTCTTCGATGCAGTGCTGGATTGAGATTTTGTTCTAATGGAAGTCTTTTTTCAATAATCGGTTTTAAATAATCCGCTCTCGTCATTCTTTCGCACCGCCTTCTAAGAGTGGTTCTTTCCGTGATTGCCGGTTGAAATTATTATTTTTTTCGGCTCGTACCGCTGTTAATTGCTTTTATATTGATACATTAATAGCTGGAACGCCATTTTTGTTCCTGATACTACAACTATAGAACGGTGAAATGACACAATATCCTTAGGGCAATGGGAAACAACCTAGAGGGTCTCACAAATCTGGAGATCTGGACAAATGGGAGTGTGATGCCATGATGCTGATGCAGGCCAACAGCATCAATACAATAAGGATTCAGAAGAGAATCCTCATAGCCTCTCCAAATCCAAGCACTGACCTGCCTGAGGTGTCCCCTGATAAGCAGAGCAACCCAGTGGAAGTTTGGGTATTCAACCCCAGCGAGAAGCTGGGTCGGTGAATAGACTAGTGTTTGGAGGGCTGAGAGTTTCTATTCTTGGTTAATTCTGTTTTCACAAAAGGATTATGGGTTGGTGTCAGGAGGGCGTCCGGCTGTGAAACGCCAGCCAAAACCAAACGAACATGGCAAGTTCTTTAAGTTTGGCCTCGGAAACAGCTAGGGTGTTCCTCACAGGTGATGCGCAAGGATATCACCTGCCTCTTGTGAAAAGTGTCTGAAGGCTACCGAGTCAAGGGTGGACTTGGTTAAAGAAACTAGCTCAACTTAGAATAGTTACGTTGAATGTTGGGTCAATGACTGGACGAGGAAGAGAAGTTGCTGATATAATGGAGAGGAGAAAGTTTGAAATTCTTTGTGTACAGGAAACTCGATGAAAAGGGAACAAAGCTAAAGAGCTTGGTAATGGCTACAAACTACTGTATAGCAGGGCAAACAATCTGGCAATAAATGGTGTAGGAATCATTCTATCAAAGGATTTGAAGTCTTGCCTGGTGAAAAGCAACCGAATAATTACTAGATTGTGCCTTGATGGAATGATTAACATATGTGCCTATGCTCCCCAGACAGGTTGTGAGGAGGAAGAGAAAGATAATTTATGGAGCGATTTGGAAGAGGAAATTAGTAGTTTACCAGCTGGGGAGCCTGGGGAATAGGTGAAAAAAATGCAGAAGGTGAGAGAGTGATAAATTTTGCACTGGGACCTTGCTATACGCAACACCTTTTTCAAGAAATGTAAACAGCGACTGGTAACCTATAAAGTGGAGGAAAGGAAAGCCAAATAGATTATCTCATGTATAGGAGACAACATCAAAAGGAAGTACAGAACTGTAAATTGATTGCGGGAGAACACATAGCCCCGGAACACAGGTTGTTGGTGGTAGAGTGCCAATGGTATAATTGCAGTAAGCCATGTCTAGAAAAGAAAACAATGCCTAAAATTAAGTGGTGGAGATTGGAAGATCCTGCTATGAGAGAAGAGTTCAAAACCAAAGTCTTTCAGAAATATCAACAAGTACAGAAGTGGTGGGAAGTGAACAGTGGAGTGATCAAACGAGCAGGAGAAGCTGTTCTAGACAAAACATCTGGTAAAGCTGCACCAAGGGACAAAGAAACATGGGACAAAGAAAGCAATCAAGGCCTAAAGGCTTGCCAAGAAGAGCTGGGATCTATCTGGGTCTGATGACAGAGAACTTTACAGACAGGCAAATCAAGTTTCTAAACGAGATGTAGGAAAGGCAAGGTCAAATGCATTGGATGATGTCTACAAGGAGCTGGAAACTACCAAAGGAGGAAAGAAGCTTTTCAGGATAGTGAAGGCAAGGGACAAGGCATCGAAAGATTTCACGTATATCAAGAAGATGAAGAATCGAGAAGGAGTTTTTCTTGAAGATGACAACTAGATCAAAAAAGATGGGAAGAGTATTTCAACCACCTGCTAAATGAGGAAAATGAAAGACTGGTTTTTGAAGATGGTGTTCCCAGTCAGGTTTTAACATTTGAAATTACTAGAGTAGAAATGATGGTTGCTCTTAAGAAAATGAAAAGTGGAAAAGCAACAGGTCCTGGCGAAATTCCAGTGGAAGTCTGGAAGTGCCTTGGAGAGACAGGAACGGATAAGCTCTAGGATCTAATGTAGAGGATTTATGAGAAAGAGAAAATACCCATGGAGTGGAGGCAGACAACAATAGTAGTAGTAGTAGTAGTAGTAGTAGTAGTAGTAGTAGTAGTAGTAGTAGTAGTAGTATTTATTCATTCATCATGTCGTTTACATATTTACAGGACTCTGTTTTATATATACATAACTCTTCTAATAACATTCTTGCTTGAGAAATATTATCTTGTAACTAAACCACATATATTACAGAAGTAGTAGTATTATTATTAACATATTAATACTTAAAAGAAATTGAACTTGCAACTATCTCTTGCACACATTCAATTATTATTATTATTATTATTATTATTATTATTATTATTATTATTATTATACAAAATCACACCAACCTCAACAGAGTCTAGTATATATCAGTAAAATACCATGTAAGGTGAAACCTTGTGTGTGGTAATTTAGAATATTAATTACATAGAGAGAAATATATTTTAAAATGATGCCTGAAGTACGAGTACGGGTATGAGTGAATTACGGATATGATCAACAGCACATGGTGGAGCAGTGAATAGAAATTGGATATGGTGACGTGATATTCTCATTTAGTTATTTCTTCCATAACAATTTTATTATCCCTGACAAAGGATTTAAGACACTTCATTAGGTCAGAAAATGAGTCTGAAGTAGTTTGTAAAGAACCGGGAAGGACATTAAAGAATTTTGGAATGAAGTACAAGAAATTGCGCTTTGTTATGCTAAGTTTGGGTTTGTATAACATACAACAGTGGTTCATCTTACTGTGTGTTGAATATTCATGTTTAATGTTCTCAATTATATTTTTGTTTTTGTTAATATATTTGTATATTTCAAGGGCATAGAGCTGTCTTACATTAAATATATTTGCTTCAGCATATAATTGACTACTTGGGTATAATCCTCCTTTCTGGTATATTATTTGTAATATAAGGTTTTGAACAACCTGTGTTTTATTGATTACATTTTTGTAGGCTCCTCCCCATGCCAAAATTCCGTAGCTAAGAATAGACAGAACTAAGGCGTAATAAACCTCTCTTAATAATTTCATACTGGATATGTATTTTAAATTATGAAATATATAAATAGTTCTTCTGATTTTCTTTCTTAAATCGGTAATGTGACTTTTCCATTTCATGTTGGAATCAATTAATAATCCCAAATACTTAACATTACTTACTTTATAAATTCTGTAGCAGTTACAATTAAATTTACAGTTGATGTTGTGTACAATTAATTCATTAAAATCGTTTCGTGTATCTGTTACAGAAAAATTCACAAATTTTGTCTTTTTAACGTTAGAAATAATTCATTATTATCTAACCTTGCTTTAACTTTAAGCAGTGCTCGAGTTGCTCTCTGTCTGACGAGATTCCAGCTACCACCCTCAACATAAATGACTGTATCATCTGCATATGTTACAATGTGTGTATGTTCGGCATTTGCTATTGTTTTCTCTAGATCATTAATAAATAGAATAAACAATAAAAGGACCTAATACTGTGCCTTGTGGGACACCCTTTATTATCCTCATCGGTGTGCTTAGATGTTGATTAATTTTGACATACTGTACTCGATCTGTCAAGTAACTCTCAAGCAAATCCAGCACATTACCCCTAAAGCCGTATTTTTCCAATTTCTGGAGGACCAAGCGGTGTGACACACTATCAAATGCCTTTTCAAGGTCGAGAAATATCCCTGTGGAGAACAGAGAAGAATTAAGATTTTCGTATATTCTCTTTGTTAAGGCGGATATGGCATCAGTCGTTCCGAGATTTTTAATGAATCCAAACTGTCTGGGCGAAAGTATTTGGTGTTTTTCTAAAAATTGGTCAATATTGTTCTTTAAGCATTTCTCGAATATTTTTGATATTGTTGTAGTTATCGAAATGGGTCTGTAATTTCTAATGTCATAAATATTTCCAGACTTATGAAGAGGTTTTACTATTGTTGTTTTAAGCTGTTTTGGAAAGTAACCTAAGGTGAAGGAATCATTGATAATATTCAGCAACGGTTCCTTTAATGACTATATTTTCTTTAATAATTCGAGCCGAAATATTGTCTATTCCTACAGCATACCTGCCAACTTTACAAAACCAAAAATCAGGAGATTTTGATTTTTAAATCAGGAAAAATCAGGAGAAATCAGGAGATACAATTGGTCAAAATTGCTTATTCTGCATGTCTTGCGCAACACAGTACTACGATATATTTATAACACTTATTGTCTCAAAACCCGACTGTTGCTATACGAGGCTACAAGGCTAAAAATTACACATCTCTATTCCCTCACAGGAAGTGCATGAGTGGGATGATCGGTCTCTGATAAGCCTACCGAAAATAGTATGAACTCATGCTCCAGATGTGTGAATCAGTCATGCACTTAGATGCCATTACTTAGCAAATGCATAGATTAATATATTGTATCAAGCACCCGCGCAATTATGCGAAGCGCAATGCTATTTGGATCAAATAACTAGCTGATGTACCCGTGCTTCACTACGGAATTCTCAGGAAGACTGTCCTTATAGTTTTCCCAACTGAAGTCAACATCTCATTACAACGACGCCAGTATGAATGTCGTGATTAAAAGCTATGATTTCATACGAAATATTCGATAAAATGAAAACAGTACATTTTCTCAATTTTTGCGAAAGGTACTACAGTGTCAATCTAACAGTTCAAAGTTTCAGAGCTAGAATGACCAGGCTGCAGACAGCCGCAAACACTCTTGTGTAATTATTCTGTTTAAGTGTGCAGCACACTGCTCATTCAAATCACTACCTCCGAGTAGGGATCGAATAGCTGGAATACTATGATGATCCAGTGTGTAACGTACCAGTAGTATTACAAAATTTATGAACCAGAAGAATGGCATGCTAAAGAAGAGAGATCTAACTCCCCACTCCCCAGCTTCTTCCCGCCAGTATTCAGGCAGGCTGTTATACTTGAAACCCAGCAGTAATCCCGTCTATCGTAGATAAATGGCAGCAGAATACACAAAGCACATCACAACAAACAATGGTCAATGTAATGCTATTGTTGATGAATTTTATGAGCTTTCTATATTGGAGGCCTTCACATTTAGTTTTCTTCTGAATCTGTGATATTAGAGCATCTAATGTAAAGTGAGTCGTCCTTTCTTTCATGACTCCCTCTTGTGGTATTATTCAAGCGATCGTTCCTTCATGACTTTCTTCATTATTATAATCTTCAAAATTTAATCACCATCACCACCAATATTATTGTAGTCAGAACAGTAAAACTGAACAAGCAAATTATCACAAAAGTAATTTATTCTATTATTACCACCTATTCAATACAAGCCACGTGCTTCGTGGATGAAATCTACATAATACTATATACACTTCTCAGGGACATGTTTCGCCCCTTGTTAACGGCATCATCAGCCTGTAGGTAACCTTAAGGTCAAATGTCTGAAACATTATCTATTCATATATGGATTACAATGAAAAGTATGTTACACATTAATCCATGTATGAATAGATAATGTTTCAGACATATGAACTTAAGGTTACCTAAAGGTTGATGATGCCCTTAACAAGGGGCAAAAAATGTACCTGAGAAGTGTAAGTTATACGAATCAATCATGAGAAGTGTCTCTTGCAAAACTGAATAAGACAAATAATCGGAAATTGCATTCTCTGTAACTTTTGTTATGTAGTATTTTTCAATATGACCACTAAGATAGGTAATTTTAAAAAAAATTTGGCACCTTCCCCTAAACTACCATTTCGAACAGAGTGAATAAAATTATTTATAGCATAGACTGTAGTTCCTTATTCCCTGACTTTACATACAATTCTGTTCACCCATTTTCTCGTACATCGGCGCTGATATGGACTTAGCAAAATAATAATAATAATAATAATAATAATAATAATAATAATAATAATAATAATAATAATAAAATAAAAAATCTAAATTCATGAATATCTCTGTTATTACAGCTGGTACGGTAAAAATGTATAAGACATAAATGATAGGAAATTTAATAATATATAACTTTAGTTATGTAGTATTTATCATTAGGGCCAATAATAACATAAATATTTGAGAATTAAATTTTAGGCCTTCCCCTAAACTACCATTTCACTCAGCGCGAATAACATTATTTATGGCCTAGATTGTAGCAACTTATTCCCCGACGTTATATACTGATTTTCATTAAATTCTCTTCAGCCGTTTTCTCGTGATGAGCCTGCGCACGTACAGACAGACAGACAGACAGACAGAAATTACGGAAAATTAGAACTTATTTCTCCTCGTTAATATGGCCACGACCGGTACGGAAATATCATTCTTTTTAAATTCTGAGCAATGTACAGACAAAACATTTTATTTATATTGAGATAAATTAAAATTAGTCAGAATTGTCTCCAAATGGCTTCTAAAATCTCTAGAAGTCACCCGTCGTTATCATTGAAATTATGTCACTATATTACTAAGAAAGCGACTAGTCTCTAGAATCGACCAAAGAGGATGGAATCGACTAGACTGACGTGAACGAACACGAACATAGCATGCGAGAACGAGAGATTGACAATCGATATGCGCGTCGCGATATACAGGTTTCAATAAACATCGCACATTCGCGCACATTTCTCGCATTAATAAACTTCGATATTTCGTTTGAAAGCGGCCATTGAGCGAAGGACTTCCGGCCACTGACTTAAAAAAGCTGAAATGGAGGGATTTGAAAACAAATGTTTGAAGTTCACCAAAAAATCGGGAGAAAAGATAGAATATTCGGGAGGCGGGAAAAACTGTCGAAAATCGGGAGTCTCCCGCCTGAATCGGGAAAGTTGGCAGGTATGCTACAGCTTTGTTTTCATGTACTTCACTCAAAAAAGAGAAAACATACGTAAACTCTGGCTCAGGCACACCTCTGCGGAGGTTCGGACCTCCCTTCGGGCAGAATACATCCTTACCTTACAAAGAGAAGGGAGACCTCCAGGACTGTTCTAACTACAGGGGGATAAAGCTAATGTCCCATACAATGAAAATCTGGGAGAAGATTGTTGAGAAAAGGCTTTGAGAAGAAACAGCAATAGGGGATGAACAGTTTGGTTTCATGCCTGGGGGAAGTACCACTGATGAAATTTTTGCTCTCCAACAAACTATAGAGAGGCAGTGGGAGAAAAATAAAAGGTCTTTATAGACTTAGGAAGTCTGGAGATGTTTGAGGACCAGGGCAGTACCGGAAAAGTTTGTGAGAATTATCCAGTCCCAATTGGGTTGCATCAGGGGTCCTCACAGCGTCCATACATATTCAACCTTGTGATGGATGTCATATGATGGTGTACGAACTAAAGCACCATGTGTGGTGCATGATGTTTACTGATGATACTGTTTTGTGTAGCACCAGTAGGATAGAATTGGAAGAGGCTGGAAAGCTTGATAAAACAGTTGGAAGACAAGAGGCCTAAAAATTAATAGAAAGAATTAATAGAAAGAAAACCGAAAACCTGTGCCTTGGAGGTGAGGGGAATGAATTGTTAGAGATGGATGGTACATACTTAAAAACAGTAGATGGTTTCAAGTATTTAGGATCTTTTGTGTCTAAGGATGGCAACCTGAACACTGAGATTAACCTCAGAGTGCAGTCTGCCTGTATGAATTGGAAAAGAATGTCTGACATCCTGTGTGACAAAAGACTTGGCATAAGGGTTAAAGGAAAAGCCCACAAGACAGCAGTGAGGCCAGCCATGTTGTATGGTGCAGAGAATTGGGCAACAACAAAAGCACAATGTAATAAATTAAATGTTGCAGAGATGAAGATGCTAAGATAGATGAGTGTCACTAGAATGGACCGCATCAAAAACAAGAAAATCAGAGGAACAGATAAAGTGACAGAAGTATCTTTAAAGTACATGAGAGAAGACTGCTATGGTACAGACATATTATGTGAAGAGATGAAAGGGAGAAGAGTGATGGATACGACTGTGGATGGGACTAGAAATTGGGGGAGACCAAGAAGGAGGTGGATCTGAAGGAGAAGAAGTTAGGGGAAGATGATGTATGGGATAGGATAAAGTAAAAAAGACTTGCCAAAAACATCGACCCCGCTTGAAGCGGGATAAAATGAAGATCAAACATCTCCTTAGATAAATTACTCCAATAACTAATTCCTTTTCCTATAAATGTGCCTGGCTAGGCTTCTAGAAAGATAAGTTACAAAATGCCTTCTCACAAATTCTAGAGTGCTTAATACATAGATATAATGTACAGAATATTCTACCATCATCTAGTGTCAAAGATACATCATTCTGGATGTTACAGTGTGTTTCACAATACCGTAGTGGATTACAGATCATGTATACAGGTAATAATAAATTATATACAGGTTCTTACATTAACTGAACTCATATAAATATCTATATACAGTACACGTTTCCTGGCATAACCTCCCAAACAATGCGATCATCCGACTACGTAAATAATAATACTAAATGGATGAAAACACTTCATAGCCATACATTACAAGCCATGATGATGACGATGATAACAACAATAATAATAATAATAATAATAATAATAATGATGATGATGATGATAATAATAATTCAAGTTCAATACTTGAATTATTTTCCCATGGGTTAAAGGATATTGTTTTCAAGTTATATCAGTATATTACACTTGCATCAACCAAAACAGCAATAGCAAGACACCATTAATGCTGACATGAAGCTTCTAGGGTTGAAATCAAACAACACATTTCATTGAGCAAAATTACATTCTAGCATCTAAAACATGGACTCTGCAGCATCAAGACACTCAAAAGCAGCAGAATAATAATAATAATAATAATAATAATAATAATAATAATAATAATAATAATAATAATAATAATAATAATAATAATAATAATAATAATAATAATAATAATAATATTTAAATGAGTAACAGAATGGCATAAAAAGTGACAATATCCTTACAGTATTTAGAATAAGTCACCAGCATACTTTAAAATGGCAAAGGAAGTAAGTGGTCTGGGTGACACAGTACATAGAATAATGGACAACCAAGACAGTTAGATAAAATGAAATAAGACCCTATCACTACCACACCACATTTAATAATAAAGGCAATATGTTATACACAACAGGCAGAATAACTTAAAACCTATATTCATTTTATAACCAATTTATTTATTCATTCATTCATTCATTTATTATGGCTTATTACAAGCAGTTAGAAGGGATCGTGTTCAGTTGAGTTAAGTTGAGTTTCGAGACCAGCCTTTTTGCAATTTACTGAGTTATTTTATGACATATCTAAAAAGAGAGTCAGTAAGCATGAGATTGTTTCGATTTTGGACTCCACAGATGGCGGCGAGAATGATTTTTCATTTGTAGTGTCTGTACCAGTTTATAAAATGCATGTAATATTATCTTTGGTGTTGTACGTGTATATCACTGTATGCATCACTGTTATACAAATTATTAGTATTAAAAAGAAAACAGAATCTTGGTTCTTCCCAGTAATCAGTGATGAAGATTGATTGAACACCCTATGACAGCCCTGGCTCTCATATCTCACTAATGCCAGAAGGAACCTTTGTTTCTGGTGTACTGGAGAAAATCAGAGAGAGCATGGGGAAGACGCCAGGAAGAACATTGTTGTTCTAGTCATTATCAGTGTGTACTGGAAATGCTCCACCCTCATCCAAGAAAATGCAAACAATGCTCTGTCAAATTCTGCACCTGATTGGTTATTTGATTCCTTTGTTCTGGAAGAATGTCACATACAAACTGGGGGTTCATATCGTAAGACAGAAGTTATAGTCTCGGATTCTCATCTTGGTTCTCAGTCAGAGCGGACGTCGTTTGTTCAAGCTTACGCCTCATACAGAAGTGAAGCCTGATAGGGATAAGGTAAATTTTATTTTCATTATTATGTCTTAACTTTTCTCTTGCAGGTATTACATAGAACACTCTTGCATCATCAATTATTTAATTCAGTCAAAATAGCACTTTTCATTGCTGTAGGGCATTTTTATTTGGGAGCAGGTAACTTTATCATATAAATCGTAATTCAAAGGTCATGTCATTGTATTTTCCTTTGTTTGCCTGTTTCCAGTAGAATGGGGCTAGCTCACTGAACTAAAGGAATCTTAATTTACGAAATAGGTTTAGAACTGGATATACTGCCGCTTCACAGTACATATCCATTATATGGAAGTAATTGCATGGTCATGTCTTGGGCTTATGTGTGGTTCCTAAGTTGTTACTGTAACCTTTGGTTCTAAAGTTTTAAATTCCTTTGGTATCACTTTTAAACCTGATGGAGTTTTTTTGGTGCACGGAACATCACACGAGTTCTGAGGGCAGGACCGAGAACCCAAGTGCCTATGCGCACTCTCATAGTAGTGAAATAGTTCACTTAAGAATTTTGTATTTTATGAATTTGTGTATTTTAACAGTAGATCTAATTTATAATTTCAAAGGATACACATTTTATGTTTAATAAACAGTGTTTTAATGAACATGATAGCATACGTGCCAACTTTACAAAACCAAAAATCATGAGATTTTGATATGAAAATCAGGAAAAATCAGGAGATGCAATTGGACAAAACTGCTTATTCTACATGTTTTGCGCAATACAGTACTAGTCCCACGGTATGCTTATAACACTTATTGTCTCAAAGCCCGACAGTTGCTATACGAGGCTACAAGGCTAAAAATTAGACATCTCTATTCCCTCACAGGAAGTATGTGAGTGAGACGATCGATCTCTGATAAGCCTACTGAAAATAGTATGAACTCATGCTCCACGTGTTAATCAGCCATGCACTTAGATGCCATTACTTAGCCAATGCATAGATTAATATAGTACTGAATCAAGCGGCCGCGTGATTATGCGAAAATTTATTTGACTCCAACCTATTCAATACATCACAGGATGTTAACATTTTTAGTTAAACATCGTTAAAATGCAGACATGTTTCGCCCTCCATGTGGGGCATCATCAGTCATATCAAAGCACCTCAAAATTAAACCAGACGTCTGGTTGGAAATTATGAACATAATATGTAAGAAAGAATACATTAAAAAACACGTACAAAGTCCTATCCTAAACGAAATAACAATAGACTAGTTACACATAGTAAAATACGCTTGTGGTTTCATAATATTAAAATGAGGCCATCATATGCACAGTATAAAAATGAAAGTAATCAAAGTCTATATGATATTGAGTTCGATGGTAGTTCTACGTAGTATATACAAATGTTGGCAAAAGAAAACACAATTTATAATTACTGTACACTTATTTATAATTGTTAAAATTGATGAAGTAAAACATTCCAATTTGTCTATTTGTAATTTGGCTCCAACCAAAATAATTCGCCCTAGAATTCATGAGGTAGTTAACTCCGTTGGTCACTCTCTATTTGAATGGAGTGCACAGTGCAAGTGAACAGCTTTTGTTGATTATAAAATGAGGCTGTGCTAAGACAGAGTTAAAACAACACCGGCTCGCTCGACAGCCAGTGCTCCACAAACCTCCTAACAATTAGGTAACAGCTCAACAGCTTTCAAGATTTCCCTCACATGTAGGACAGCTCAAACACCGATTGCACTGCACAACATTTTCGACCGTTGCGCATTCAACCAACAACTGACTTTCCCACACTTCAACAACAAAATATACGCAAACCTTTAGTCAACTAAGAAGAACCTAATGATGTTTTTAACTATCTTCATTTGAAGCCGGTGTTGTTTTGAATGCATTCAATCCAGCAAGTTTGTTCCACGCAGCGCAAGGTTCATTGGGGTCCCGATTGAACTGCGACTACTTCTGTTTAACACAGAAAGCCTTTAATTCCACCATAGAACAGGTTCAACTTTGTCAATTTTAATCTGGTGCTAGTCTCATCGGACAATTCTTCTCTCTACGCAAAAGTGGAACTTACATCTACAACTTTCTAGAAGCATATACGTAGTTATATATGTCAATCGTGCAACACAGGAGCAACTGCCAACCAAAGACTATCTCGTCAAGAGTTTTTACGTGACTTCACAAGATTTTACTTGTCATTGTGAACACTTCTGTTATTTTTACCATTATTCGCAAATACGGTTTTTTCACTTTTATCTGTCATTCCACCACCATCCCATCCTTCTAGATCCTCTCTCATTTCTCCATACTATTTTTATCGCTATGTCTTTTACTGTTGTAATTTGGCTAGGCTGATGATGGTCCACAATGGACCGAAACTAGTACCTTTTAACGTCATTGTAATGTTTTTGTAAAAACATCAAATGATTTTTTAGTATTGAGAAGGTGGAATATTAAAATAAAATTTTGTATTTACTTTAAGCATAGTCTCAACTCAATACGGAACCTTACAATGAAGTTTATTACTTTTAAAACAGCACAAGGTGTACTGATCTGATAATGCTCAAACCTACCAAACACGTAGACAACAGTGCCATCTAACGGCTGGGGAGCACACAACGCCATAGAGTCAACCTAAAGACATCATCATCAGTTCCCTTTATCCAGCTGTAGCTGGGTAGGGGCAAATATGGTTCCTCTCCATTTTCTTCGGTCTTTCCACCACTCCTCCTCCAACACTGTGTCCCAGTCCAGGTTTCTTCCTCTAATACTGCGTTGGATTGTGTCCATCCATCTCAATCGTGGTCGTCCATGGCCTCTCCTTCCTTGCATTTGCATCTCCATCACCTTTTTTGGCATTCTTTCATCACTCATTCGTTTTATGTGCCCAAACCATTTTTTCCACTCCAATTTCTTCCTGGATTTTCTTATTCCTTATTTTGTCTCTTCTACTCTTCTGTAACATACTCCTCAAGAACTTCATTTCGGCTGCCTGTATTAGACTCTCATCCTTCTTTGTCATTGTCCAAGTTTCTGCCCCGTAGGTAGTTATGGGTACGTAATACATCTTGTACATAGTTTCCTTTGCTTCCATTGGTACAACTTTGTCCCATAACATGTTTCTTACCCTATAATAGAAACAACTTCCAGCTTGAATCCTCTTGCTAATCTCAGCATCCAGTCGAGCATTCTCCATTAATTCACTCCCCAGGTATTTAAATGTTTCCACTACTTCCAGGGGCTTGTCTGCAAGTCTTATATGACCTTTCCCTTCTTTCTCCCCTCTAGTCATAACAAGGGTTTTACTCTTCTCAACACTTATTTTCAACCCACATTCTTCTATTTTCCCATTCACCACATCCAACTCTTCTTGAACCTTCCTGTCGTCTTCTCCCCAAATCACAATATCATCTGCAAATAACAACATGTTCATTTCTCTTCCTCCATATTCTGCTTTTGCTGTTCTCATGATGTCATCCATTACTATTGTAAACAGGATTAGTGATAGAACACTTCCCTGCCTCAGCCCACTAGTTATTTTGAACCAACTTGTCCTGCCAACTCGTGTTTGCACGCAACAACAACATTCCTTGTACACTGCCATGATAATTTTTATTAGTCCCTGTCCAATTCCTTTTTGCACCAGACTGTCCCAAACTTTAGTCCTGGGGACACTGTCATATGCCTTTTCAATGTCCATAAATGTCATCACCATATCATTCCCGTATTCCCATTGCTTTTCCATTAGGTGTCTCATAATGAAAATGGGCTCTATTGTTGACCTTCCACTTCTGAAACCAAACTGATTTTCCAGTATCTGATTCTCAACCCTCAACCTTATCCTACTTTCCAGTATCCTCTTCATTATCTTAGCAACACGGGATATTAAAGTAATTCCCCTGTAGTTCTTCAAAACTTTATCACCTTTCTTGAATATTGGGATGCTTATTCCTTTTTGCCAATCATCAGGGACCGTCTTATTCTCCCAGACATTCCTGAGAAATCGATATGTCCACTGCAGGCCTACAGCTCCACTGAAATTTCATCTATTCCAACAGTTTTTCCATTCTTCATCTTTCTTACTGATATTTCAATTTCATTCATTGTAATTTCTTTATCCATTTCTTCATCGACTAATTGCCTTTTCCTGGTCATCCATTGAATGACTGTCATCAGTTCTTACATTCAGCAACTTCTGAAAATACTCTCTCCATCTATTCCTTATTTCCTTTGGCTTTGTTAATATTATGCTGTCTTCATCCTTCACAAATCTGGTGCTTACATGATCTCTCTTTTTGTTTCTTAAGGTACCATACAGTAATTTCTTGCTGCCCTGCATATCATCTCTCAATTTCTGTGTGAATAAGGCCCAGCTCTTCCTCTTTTCTTCCTCCACTACTTTCTTGGCCAAATTCTTTGCCTCCACATATTTTCCTTCTACTTTCTTCAGTCTTTCATGCTTTCCATGCCATTTTCTTTTCCTTCACTTTAATCTTTACCCTATCATTCCACCAGTGTGTCTCTTTGTCCTTCACATTTCCTGATGTTACGTTTTCTGCACATCCAATCAGTGCTTCCTTAAATCTTTTCCATTCATCTTCAACACTTCCCACCTCCGTCTTGGGTACCAAGGGTATTATTTCCCTTTGAAATTCTTCTTGTATGCTTTTCTCCTTCAACTTCCATACTTTAATTCTTTTCTCTCTTCTTAATGGGGGTTTTTCAATCTTTCGCACTTTCAGTTTTCCTACCACAACTCTATGATCTCCACAAAAGGCTTCTTCAGGCATAGCTGTAACATCTAAAAGGTTCTTCCGGTTATAATCAATCATGGTCTTTGTTCTTCTGTCTCCCAAACCATACCTTGTAATCTTCTGACTGTTCTTCTTCCTAAACCAGGTGTTTCCAACAATCATTTGGTTCCTCATGCAAAAATCCACCAACACCTCGCCTTCTGGGTTTACCTTTCCATATCCAAAGGGCCCTACAACATATTCCTTTCCTTGTCTTTCCATTCCAACTTGTACATTTAGATCTCCCATCAATATCACTTCCTTATCTTCTATCTGTCTTTCCACTTCCTCTAAAATGTCCTCCAGATGTTCATCCATGCAACCCGTTTGTGGGGCATACAACTGAAATAGATCTTTCACACAATTTTCAAAGTGGAGTCTCATCACCATCATCCTATCGCTGACGGATTTTGTATATTCCACTTATTCTTGGATTTCTTTTCTAAGTATGATGGCCACTCCATTCTTTGCTGCAGGTCCTCCGCTGTAATACAGCCTGTATCCTTCTTTCAGAGGAATCTTTCCCGTGCCCCTCTTCTTGGTCTCACACAGTCCAAGTATGGCTATATCTTTTTCTTCCATAAATTCAACCAGTTCCTTGGTCTTTCCTGTCAGTGTCAGGACATTTGCTGTTGCAATCTTGATGAAGTTTGGTGCCAGTTGCCCATTTCTCACAGTTCCCCCAGCACCTGAAGAGCTGCGCGTCGCTTTTAGCAGGGGATGCCCTAACCTTTTCCGAGGCACCATATCTGCTTTGTCCATATAGGCTATTGTTACGATGGGCTCGCCACACCCAAAGGCATTTTATACCTACTGCCAGGTTCAAAATTAGGCCGCCCCTAACATGGGAACAGACGCCTTTCGTAGCCGCTCCTCTGGAGTACAGACGCTACGGGTTTGCCCCTTCTGCCATCTCCACTGTACCGAAGTTCACCTTCTCCGCCGTAGATGCCGTTGAGACAATTAGAGCAAAATTGCAGATACTTATTGACTTGCCCTCGTATATTCATAGAACAGTGAAGTTTTGTGACTCTTCTTTTATAAATAGCCCATAAGTATGCTTTTGGTTTGATGTTAGGGGAGTTCCCTGGACACAATAATAATAATAATAATAATAATAATGTTATTACCGGGTGAGATGGCCACGTGGCTAGGGGCGCACAGCAGTGAGCTTGGATCCAGGAGATAGTGGGTTCAAACCCCACTGTCGGCAGCCTTGAAGATTGTTTTCCGTGGTTTCCCTATTTTCACACCAAGCAAATGCTGGGGCTGTACCTAAATTAAGGCCACGGTCATTTCCTTCCTATTCCTAGGCCTTTCCTGTTCCATCGTCGCCACAAGATCTATCTGTCTTGGCACGACATAAAGCAATTAGCAATAATGTTATTAATTTTACATCCCACTAACTACTTGGGACAGTTGGAGACTCTGAGCTGACAGAATTTTGTCCCGCAGGAGTTCTTTTACATGCCAATAAATCTACCGTCAGGAGGCCGACGTATCTGAGTATCTTCTAATACCACCAGACTGAGCCAGGATCGAACGTGCCAACTTGCGGTCAGAAGGTCAGTGCCTCAACCATCTGAGCCAGTCAGTCTGGCGACACAAATATTGTTCTCGCTGAAGAATTTCTTCACCTTTGAAGTATGGCAAGGAGTCAAAACTTCTGTCACCGTCAGGAAACCCTTTCTCCAGCTTACCAACAATAACTCTCCTTTCAAGTATTTGGATAGTTTGGTCAGATTTCATCATCCTGTTGATTGGTACTTCATGCGTGGCACTGTCCAATCCTGCTTATACATGCCCACAGCAGAAGTTTCCTGCACACTCCCCTTGTCAGAGTGTGTTTCTTTTGAGGTTTGTGGCTTTCCTTCCAGCTGCCAGATGTTTACAGCAAACATTAGAAATATGCTGAATCACTCCCCTTTCTCAGAGTTCACAAGCCAAGTCCACAGAAGTCATCTTGGGAATTAATTTGCTGCTTCTGAGGAGTTGGCAACATTTCCCTTTTCCTGCAACAGTTTTCCATTCCTTTTGGTGAAACTGAGCAAGTGTTTGTTCTGCTGAATAATCCTATTTAGAGTGCCTACAATGACACCAAATTTAGTAGCTAACTTTCTGTCATGGAAATATTGTGAGATAATGCTACAAATGCACTACACTTCCTGGAAGTCTTCTCAACGGAGGGCATAGGTATTGCTAATCACACAAGGAAACCTTACAAGTGATGCACATTAAAATAAACACAATTTTAACCTGTAACTATCATTACAAAGATTAATTAACAATGAATAACAATGCAAAGAATGCATAGAATTTGTGGGATCCAGAACACACTGTCAAAAAGTAAGGGATAGAAAGAAATGCAGAGAAACACAGGAAATAATACCAAGTTGATGCAAGTGGTAAAAGACTAGAACAAAGGATAAATGAAAATGAAGAATAGGAATGTTAAAAAAGGTTATCTTGCATTCTTTGACGTCAATATTACTTTACAATTTATGGGTTCACTCAGTTACTTTAATAACATATCAAAGCTTCTAAGACGTTTTAGATGAACACTTAGTATCTTACACATACAAAAATTATCATATAAACAGCAGAACTTACTCAGGGTGGAAGGCAGAGATCCACACTGCAGTATCCAGCACTTCAACAACACAACCCTCATACTCGGCTGAGTCTAAACTATCATCAGGATAATGGACACGTACGTAGATGAGATCACCTTTGAGAACTGAAGGGCGCTTTTCAGCCAGTCCAGGAACCTAAAAAAATTTCAGCTCATATATTAATCTTAATCTTAGTTTTAAATTATTTACTTTCTTTCATGCACATGTGCATAGCGGTATCACTTGTTATACCAATATTTCCCAACATTTATATCTTTTAATACTTTACTGAATGGATGGACTGAATAAATTAACTGATGCATAATTTTTCCCAATTCTATTTCATAAGGAAAAGAAAACAAATAAATTACCTGGATATACTGTATATTACTTTTAATACATGGTAAACAGATATTTTCAACAATTTTTTTAAAACTAAGTTTAAATATGGAGTCCATTCATCTATTAGACAGCTGACTCATTGGTTGAATGGTCAGCGCAATGGCCTTCGGTTCAAAGGGTCCCGGGTTCAATTCCCGGCCAGGTTGGGGATTTTAACCTTTACTGGTTAATTCCAATGGCTCGGGTGGTAGATGTTTGTGCTGTCCCCAACATCCCTGCAACTCACACAACACTATCCTCCACCACAATAACACACAGGTACCTACATATAGTAGATGCCGCCAATCCTCATCGGAGGGTCTGCCTTACAAGGGCTGCACTCTGCTAGAAATAGCCACACAAAATTATTATTATTTATTAAATACTTTCTTTAACTCGTTCCAGCTAGTTCTGGGATCGCTGGAGCTACCCAGGCTCATTTTGGTTTTGGCCAGTGGTTTAAGGGTAATGGAGAAGCAAGTTAATAAGTAACACCATTACAAGAAAAGATCAGGAAAAGACTGACCTAGAACTACCTAGTCCAGGAAACATGTGTTAGGTTCTGGACCCAATAACATTTCAATCCAGAATGTGAGTCCAGAATTAAAGAATGATTTGGAAGGTGGGAATAGGCAGTTCAAAATATTTCATCAGAACATTCAATGTCTCAAAAATAAAATTTTAGAATTACAAGTAATTTTAAATTCAATCCTGCGAACCATGTGACCTTGCCGCGGTGGGAAGGCTTGCATGTCCCAATGAAGCAGATAGCCGAGCCGCAGGTGCAACCATACCGGATGGGTATCTGTTGAGAGAGACTAAGGAATGGTTCATCGAAAGGGGGGTAGCAGTCTTTCGGAAGTTGCAAGGGCGGCAGTCTGAATGATTGACTGATGTGGCCTTGTAATAACACTCAACATGGCTTAGCTGTGTTGATACTGCTACACGGCTGAAAGCAACGGGAAACTACAGCCGTAACTAATTCCCGAGGACATGCAGCCCTCTATGAATGGTGTACTGATGATGGCTTCCTCCCGGGTAAAATATTCCGGAGGTAAACTAGTCCCCCGTTCGGATCTCCGGGTGGGGACTACACGAGAGGGAGCAATCATCAGGGAGATGGATACTGACATTCTGCGAGTCGGAGCGTGGAATGTTAGAAGTTTGAATCGTTGTGGTAGGTTAGAGAATCTGAAAATGGAGATGGAGAGACTAAAGTTAGATGTAGTTGGTATAAGTGAAGTACGTTGGCAGGAAGAACAGGATTTTTGGTCAAGCGACTACCGAATTATCAACAAGAAATCAAACAGGGGAAATGCAGGAGTTGGTTTAATAATGAGTAAGAAAATAGGGCAGCGGGTAAGCTACTAAGACCAGCATAGCGAAATAATTATTGTCGTCAAGATAGACACCAAACCAATGCCCACCACAATAGTGTAGGCCTATATGCCTACTAGTTCAGCGGATGATGAGGAAATCGAAAGAATATATGAAGAGATAGAAGATTTAATACAATATGTACAAGGTGACGAGAATCTAATTGTAATGGGAGACTGGAATGCAGTGGTAGGCCAAGGAAGAGAAGGTAATACAGTAGGAGAATTTGGATTGGAACAAAGGAACGAAAGAGGAACTTGGTTAGTTGAATTCTTCACTGATTATAATTTAGTCCTTGCCAATACTTGGTTCAAACACCACAAACAACGGCTCTATACGTGAACGAGACCTGGAGACACTGGAAGGTATCAAATAGACTTCATTATGATTAGGCAGAGATTCAGAAACCAGGTGTTGGACTGCAAAACCTTCTTCCCAGGAGCAGACGTGGACTCTGACCACAACTTGTTGGTCATGAAATGCCATCTGAAGTTGAAGAAATTGAAGAAAGGAAAGAATGCAAAAAGATGGGATCTAGACAAGTTGAAAGAAAAGAGTGTGAGAGATTGTTTCAAGGAACATGTTGCACAAGGGCTAAATGAAAAGGCTGAAGGAAACACAATATGAGGAAGAGTGGTTAGTCATGAAAAATGAAGTCAGTAGGGCTGCTGAAGAGATGTTAGGAAGGAAGAAAAGATCAACTAAGAATCAGTGGATAACTCAGGAGATACTAGACCTGATTGATGAACGACGAAAATACAAGAATGCTAGAAATGAAGAGGGCAGAAAAGAATACAGGCGATTAAAGAATCAAGTAGATAGAAAGTGCAAGGTAGCCAAGGAAGAATGGCTGAAAGAGAAGTGCAAGGATGTCGAAGGTTGTATGGTCCTGGGAAAGGTAGATGCTGCATACAGAAAAATCAAGGAAACCTTTGGAGAAAGGAAATCTAGGTGTATAAATATTAAGAGCTCAGATGGAAAGCCACTTCTAGGGAAAGAAAAAAAAGCAGAAAGATGGCAAGGACATATCCAACAGTTGTACCAAGGTAAAGATGTAGATATTTTGGTTCTGGAACAAGAAGAGGCTGTTGATGCTGATGAAATGGGAGACCCAATTTTGAGGTCAGAGTTTGACAGAACTCAGAGACCTAAATAAGAACAAGGCACCTGGAATTGATGATATTCCCTCTGAATTACTGACTGCCTTAGGAGAAAGCAGCATGGCAAGGTGTGTAAGATGTATGAGACAGGAGAAGTCCCATCCGATTTTCGGCAGAATGTTGTTATACCTATTCCCAAGAAAGCTGGTGCTGACAGGTGTGAAAACTACCACACCATTAGTTTAGTATCTTACGCCTGCAAAATTTTTACATGCATTATTTACAGAAGAATGGAAAAACAAGTTGAAGCTGAGTTGGGAGAAGATCACTTTGATTTCAGAAGAAATGTAGGAACACGTGAAGCAATCCTGACTTTACGTCTGATCTTAGAGGATCGAATCAAGAAGGACAAGCCCACATACATGGTATTCGTAGATCTAGAAAAGGCATTCGATAATGTTGATTGGATCAAGATATTTACGATTCTGAAGGTGATTGGGATCAGATACCGAGAACAAAGAATTATCTACAATCTGTATAAAAATCAATCTGCAGTTATAAGAATCGAGGGCTTTGAAAAAGAAGCAGCAATCCAGAAAGGAGTGAGGCAAGGTTGCAGTTTGTCCCCCCTCCTTTTCAATGTTTACATAGAACAGGCAGTAAAGAAAATCAAAGAGGAATTTTGAAAAGGAATCACAATCCAAGGAGAGGAAATCAAAACCTTGAGATTTGCCGATGATATTGTTATTTTACCTGAGACCACATAAGATCTCGAGAAGCTGCTGAATGGTATGGACGAAGTCTTGGGTAAGGAGTACAAGATGAAAATAATTAAGTCCAAAACAAAAGTAATGGAGTGCAGTCGAACGAAGGCAGGTGATGCAGGAAATATTAGATTAGAAAATGAAGTCAAAGGAAGTAGATGAAATGAATATTGTTACTTGGGTAGTAAAAGAACTAACGATGGCAGAAGTAAGGAGGACATAAAATGAAGACCAGCACACGCAAGGAAGAACTTTCTTAAGAAAAGAAATTTGCTCACTTCAAACATTGATATAGGAATTAGAAAGATGTATTTGAAGACTTTCGTGTGGAGCGTGGCATTGTATGGAAGTGAAACATGGACGATAACTAGCTCAGAAAGAAAGCTTTTGAAATGTGGTGTTACAGAAGAATGCTGAAGGTGAGATGGATAGATCGAATCACATATGAAGAGATACTGAATCAAATTGGTGAGAGGAGATCGATTTGGCTAAATTTGACGAGAAGAAGAGATAGAATGATAGGACACATCTTAAGACACCCAGGACTTCTGCACTTGGTTTTTGAAGGAAGTGTAGGTGGTAAGAACAGTAGGGGTAGACCAAGGTATGAATATGACAAGCAGATTACAGCAGATGTAGGATGCAGTAGTTACGTAGAAATGAAAAGGATAGCACAGGATAGGATGGCATGGACAGCTGCATCAAACCAGTCTATGGACTGATGACTCAACAACAACAACAACAACAACACAGGATGTTATGTTTATCTGTTTGGATGAACATTGGTGTATTAATGATGAACTTGAACTCATTAATATCAAAGATTATTAACTGGCAAGTAGTTACTGTCGGGTTAATAAAGAGCATGGGGGAGTTTGTCTTTTTTCCAAGTCAGGAATTGAATGTAAAGAAAGGAAGGATCTTGAAGTGCAAATTCTAATTTAGAATTATGAACTAAATTCAGTGGAATTTAAGCTTCCCTATGGTAAAAGAGTAATTGTGTTAACCGTGTACCGTTCACCGGATGCCGATGTTGAGATTTTCTTAGGAAAATTAGATGAAGTCCTTCATAACATTTTCGGTAGGAATAGCAGTGCAGAAGTAATACTTTGTGGTGATTTTAACATGGATTTTGCTGAAGAAAACCTTCCATCAACATCACAACTGCTGCATGTTCTTCACAGCTGTAATCTAGAACACTTAATTTTTACACCCACCTAGGTAATTGCCACCTCAGCTACAACAATAGACAACATTTGTATTAATTTCCATTGTTCTAAAATGCAAGCATCCAATATATATTTGGGACTATCGGATCATCATGCTCAAATTTTGCAACTAGAAATTGAGAATGTTAACACAACCAAAATGAAGCAAGCACAATTAACTCGTTTTTCTTTCTCTGCAGCTGCAGATGGCAGTTTAATTGAAAGTCTTAAAATTCAGACCTGGATTCTAACAACATTTGGTCATAGCATTGTCCAAAAGTACAGAACCTTTTTAAGCATTTTAAAATGCAATTTGAATTACATTTTGCACAAAAGCTTGCAGTAATTAATGAAACTTCAAAAAAGCCATGGATCATGAAGGGTACATGGATTTCAAGTCAAAAATGTAAATAACTGAGTAGATTAGCACGGCAGAGTTGTGACCTGGATTTTTGCATGTTACAAACTACAAATCAGTCTATCAAAGAGTTCTTAGGGCGACTAAGATAATGCACAATAACAAGGAAGTTGAGTCGTGTCATAAATCATGAACCATATGGAATGTAATCAAGGGAGAAACCAACAGATACGCAGTTGGAAATAAAGTTTCTGCCATAAAAAATGATAAGGGAATACAAATGAATGACCCTCATCCTTTGGCTAATTATACAAATGATTTCTTTCTATCCTTACCACACAAACTTGAAATTGTAAATAAATCAGATGTATTACCCTAACTCCCAACATTTGTCCAAACTTCTATGCAATTAACTCCAGTAGTAGAATTGGAAGTTCTTAAAATCATACAGTCTTGGAAGAATAAAACTTCCACAGGTGTAGATGAAATTCCCACAAAATTCATTAAAAAATGTGCTCCTTATCTGGTACATCCTTTACCTTATCTCATCAATGATTCATTTTCTAGTGGACAGTTTCCTTATCTCTTAAAAGAAAAGAAAATTATCCCAGTCTTTAAAAGTGGAAACTTATACAATTTACATTATTACAGACCAATATCAATACTGACCGTTATTTCAAAAATATCTGAATGTGCTCCGAAAGATTGGCTTACTAAATTTTTAATAAAATATAACTTGTTAAATAATGTACAACATGGGTTGAGAGCTGGCAGAAGTACTTTGTCTGCTTTATCACATTTTTTACACAGCTTGTCGTAAATGCTCTTGATAATGATGAAACTGCGATAGGACTATTTCTTAACCTTACAAAGGCATTTGATACTGGTGATCATGAAATGCTGTTGCAAAAATTATATCAGACTTGGGTTAGAGGAATTATTAACGAGTGGTTTAGATCATACTTGGATAAACGATCCCAGTTTATTGAAATTACACTCTGTAACAATAAAGGGCATAATGAGGCATATCACTCTCAGGTGAAAAACAGACTTAAGGTATTCTGCAGGGTAGTATTTTGGGGCCTGTTCTTTTTGACACCGAGGTGTCACATTCTTTCGTCTTCTCCCTCCTAACGTTTTTGGACCTGAGCTAACCCTCGTGGAAATTGGTATCTTACAACCTTAATTTTATTGTATTCGCCTTGCCGCCTTTCTCTACTACTTCTAGTTTTATTATTAACTACTACTCCGAGCTGGCACTTTAGTTTGTGTGATGATCTGATCTAAGAAAGGCTCCTTGTATGTACTGACATCTGTGCAGAGAGCTTGAACTACGATGCTCCGCTCCTTGACCAATGAGAGCTCGTCACGGAGAGAACATTGCCTTGTTGAGCCTTGGCCAAGGTGAGAGAGTTATTCTTGTGCTTGTGTCTAGTTGAAGATGGACGCGCGTTGCACGTGTCTCGTGAAAGTGAAGATTTCACCTGGAGCAATGGACTATGGGTGAAGAAAACTGTGAGAGGGCTCCTTCTCTCACACCCTCAGTTCATTTTTCGGTGTTATTCATCTCGGGAGCGTCACCAGGGTGTATATCCTAATTTTTTTCCTACATCATGTACAGTTCAACAATAATAAAGGTGTTTTAATTTATTCCACCTATTCAATACTTATACTTTCACTTATAGTTGTTAATAATTAAATTCTTAGTTACATGGGACATGTTTCGCCCTCAATTAAGGGCATCTTCAGCCTAAATACAATAATCAAAAATACAACTAAATTAAAAGTGGAAGTTAAATACAATCATCAAAAATACAACTAAAATAAAAAGTGGAAGTTAAAAGTTTAGTCTGTTATTAAAATTCGGAACAATAAAAATGTGAAAAATGATAAAATAAAAAGATGCTAATGGAAAACTGACTTATGATTAAACTATAATCTTGTCGGAGACTAAAACTTCTATTAAAATTCTAATTAAAACAGTTCATATAAAATATTGGAAAATCAAAGTGGTAGTAATAAAAAGCCAACGACATGAGGGCGTGTACACAAGCATAAACTTGATTGTCATGAATACAATCTTTTCAAGGCCGCTGATGAAATTCGTAGCAAGTAAGGCAGAAGCGTCTATTGAAAAATTGTAAGAGGCCGTTAGCACCGGTAGGTAATAAAATGGCTGAATCGTTGCCAGAAAATGTCAACAGATGCAGAAATAAATTTTATGTAAGTGGAAATTGTTATTTGTTAACTACTGTTGAGTTGGTTGCTGCCCGTCTGTTGGCTCTGAGTCTCAGAGACTCAATTTTTCAATAGACGCTTCTGCCTTACTTGCTACGAATTTCATCAGCGGCCTTGAAAAGATTGTATTCATGACAATCAAGTTTATGCTTGTGTACACGCCCTCATGTCGTTGGCTTTTTATTACTACCACTTTGATTTTCCAATATTTTATATGAACTGTTTTAATTAGAATTTTAATAGAAGTTTTAGTCTCCGACAAGATTATAGTTTAATCATAAGTCAGTTTTCCATTAGCATCTTTTTATTTTATCATTTTTCACATTTTTATTGTTCCGAATTTTAATAACAGACTAAACTTTTAACTTCCACTTTTTATTTTAGTTGTATTTTTGATGATTGTATTTAACTTCCACTTTTAATTTAGTTGTATTTTTGATTATTGTATTTAGGCTGAAGATGCCCTTAATTGAGGGTGAAACATGTCCCATGTAACTAAGAATTTAATTATGTAACAACTATAAGTGAAAGTATAAGTATTGAATAGGTGGAATAAATTAAAACACCTTTATTATTGTTGAACTGTTAAAAAATTTTCAATACGGACCTAAAATGAGGTTTATAACATGTAATACATCATGTACTGTAAGTAGAAAAATGGCGCTTCGCCTCATCTTCAATAATGATTTCCTTCGCTTCTTCCTGTACTGGGACTTATTGTGGAATGGAACTGTTTTAAAAAAAACTGGAATATTTTGGTGTGTGGAACTCTAAATTGAATTTTTGGTTCTCCAACTCGGAAAAAATTAATTATAATTATTATTAAATATCAACATAATTCGGGTTCCTTGTAACTGTTTGGATCTTGGTTTTGTGAGTGTACTGTAGTGCACTTATACTTGGGGTGAAACTAAATTTATTAATTTATTTTCTATATACGTTGAACATTTGTAATAATATGTTGTACTTTGTTTGAAACTGTATCAAGGCACCCCTTAAGGTAAAGGTCGAATCATATGAGTTCCGACCAAAAGGAGGGAAATTTCATCCAAGTTTTCTTGATCTTATGTTAATTTTCTGGAACCCTCGTTTTTTTTCTTTCTCGTTGAGTTATGTTTTTCTCCTTGTTGATCGGGCTTGTTTGCATGGTTACTTATTTACGCTTGGATTCATGCCTTTCATTGCCATGACGACTGGTTATTGTTCATTGTTTAAAAAAAAAATAAGGGGAAAAAAAGGTTGGAAGAAGACTGGATGATAATTTTCGGGTGGCCTGTGAGATTACCTACTCGTGTGGCGTTCCTATTTTGATATTTATTTCCCTTACTTTAATGCAATGTCGATACTGTGGTTGCAGTATTTTATTTTATTTTCCACTGATTTGCTCCTTGAATGAAGCATAGTTCCGATTACTTGATCTGTGCTGTTGAAGTTTCTTCCTGTTGGGCTGAACTCCGTGGTTCAGGTTGCACCTTTTAAAATATTATTAAAGAACAAATTTATCTCAATTTTCCTTTTTCATCTAGTGTTTGAGGCCTCTTAGATTTTACTTGACTTAGGTCGGATCGATCCTTTTGAGTAATGTTAAATAACTGTTAATCATTTTATCTTAATTTAACTTTTGCATTAATTCATTTTCCTGTGTTGACGCTTTCGTTGTTTTAAATTTCAATTTAACTTCTCATTAATAAATCATTTTATTTTTGTTTAAAGTAAATACTGGTTGTTTTTCTTTCAATAAATTAATATCTCCATACCAGGTTTGTTTAATCCTTTCCACGGTTTGCTAAGATACCCTTCATCATTACAGGTAAGACCTTTTCTGTTCTTGATTATGGTGTTTTGTGGTGTATGTTTACGCTTCCAGTTTGTGTTATTTAACTAGCTCATTTGTGTACCAGCTAGTTGATACTTAATATTGCTGCCGTTATCAAAGTTGTAACGGGTCGCTCTACGTAACGGGACACTTTTCTTGATCTATGTGAATGATGATCAGAATAATCAAGTAGAAAATGCAGTTCTGTATGCTGATGATACAAACATAATTATTAATAATCCTGACCGTATGCCTATAGAAATTGCAGAAAATGCAGTCCTGTCTAGGTTAGAATCCTGGTTCAGGAAAAACAAATTGACATCGAACCTAAAAAAGCCCCAATACATGGAATTCAAGGCATCTAACTACCATGACAAAACTGGAAAAAAATTTGCAACCTTATATTAAATGCAAATGCAACTGAAAATATGTCGACCACAAAAGTTCTAGGTGTCCATACAGATGAAAAATTAAGATGGGATTGTCATATTAAAAAAATAGGGAAGTCTGAGTTCTGTTTGCTTTGCCTTAAGGATTTTGTCTAATTGTTGTAGTGAAGAATATACAGTAGAAGTCCGTTATAGAGAGAATTCATAACAGCAAAAAATTTACTCGCTATAACAGATTGTCGTTATATCCGATTTTTAAAATAAAAGTCGGAAAACCCTTCATGCACTTTAAAATCGGTATGAAACGGCAATCGGTTTGTTCAAAACTTGCGTTTCCGTAGATGATATCCACACTACAGCTTACTTGTTTGTTATTTTTCGTAATCCGATACTACGTGAAAGTGTATGTTCAATTTCATTCTGAAAAAAATATAGTTCCGTATATCTCTGAATCCAAGATGAACCCCACTTTTCCCTTCAAAAAATTTAAATCAGGCTCAAAAAGAAGTTTGTAAAATCATATGAATGCCTTGTCTTACAGTAGGCCTACGCATTTTTTGACTATTTTTAGATACCGAACATTGACTTCCGTCACGCCATATTTCTTTATTTTTGGCGGCTGCACAATTATTTATTTCCGCGGGTTTAAGGACCATTAACTCAACATTGGCATCATAATACCGAAGAGAACTCGTTGAAAATTTTCCGGCAATACCTATTCCATGCGTCTCTACAATACAACGATCCATCAGGAAATTATTCTTGCTGTCTATAAAACTGTTACTTTTATGCAGCATTAGATATAACCGGCTGCCGCTACACGCACGTCTCACTTGTCGGGTTCAGCCAAATTCAGCGGCTAGCGATGTATTGGCCTAATAGCGAACGTTGAAAGTCAACGAACGAGTTTATTGCCGCCACGGTATGGCCATTCTGCCCTTGTGTTTTTCGTGCACATACCTCACAATTTCATCTTCGACTTCTTTAAAGCGTCCTTGTTGCACCACTGAATGTATTTTTCGTACAGTACGCATTTTTTTAGCTCTTTGTCTTCATGCTAACGCCAAATATTGGCTTTAGTTAGGCCTATGCCGTATTTACTTGCGGCTGCACAATTATTCCACATTATCGTGTGTTTAATAAACATTACCTTATAATTGGCATCATAATATCAACTAGAACCCGTTGAAAATTTGCCGGCAATACCTTTTCCACGTATCTTTACAATACGACTATCCATCACGAAAATATTCCTGCTGTCTATAAACCTTAATTTTACTAAGCGTCAAGTACAATAGACGCGTTATGATTCTGCCACTGAATAGCCATGGCTTTTCTAAGAATTCGAAGGGTCGCACGCTTTGATGCCATTCTGCAGATCTGAGAAACACACAGGCTCTGTGCGGCTAGCGATGTATAGTAAAGAGGCGGTCGTTTATTGTCAACGAGTTCTGTGCACGTGTGAAAAGAAGCAGCGTGGTTACCACGGTAGTTGCCAGTGGTATCCATTAACTTACTGTTAGGCCGTGAATGCAACAACCCTAGAGTTTTCGCATGAGATTCTGAGGGGAAAAAAAGGTCTTGGATTCGGGGAAATACGGTATCATTCCAGAGACTTCTGTGGCAAACACCTCAGCTTTCTTCTTCAAACAGCGTAACCTAACCTAACCGTATATGCAGTCTATCATGAAAACATATTTGAAACGCATGTAGAGAAATAACCTCCTCGCAAAAAATTTACACGTAAATAGCCGTAACTAGATGTGAGAAGATATGAAATATCCTCTGAAATCAGTGATGTACTCTGCCATATCTTGAGGTGTATCACATTATTACTTAATTTCCTTATATAACATTAAAATTAAGATATCGTTTACTTCAGTCTTTATTTTTAACGAGTTAACAACTGCTATCGGCCACGTTATTTATGCATTTAATATGAAAACGTGTTTTCCTCTTTCATTTTGAATTTTCTTTAGAGAACAGCAGTCAGTGGGTTTTACTAATAAACTCCAACATCGCCTTTGAATGTCAACGAGAGAGCTCGCAAATGCACAAAGTGAGAAAACTATACCGTACCGATGATGATCGATAGCATTTTGTTGCAAACGTTTCAGTTTTCTTATTCAAACAGCGTCACGTATCCTAACTTAACCATACTATATGTATGATGAAAACACACTTCAAGTGCCAGTAGTGAAATTATACCTTTCTCGCTATAAATTTTCATAATAGCCTTTGCGTACTTTAACCAGGCGCGACAAAATATAAACTAACCTCTGAAATCAATTAAGCACTCTGCCATATCTCAAGGTGTATCCCATTCTTACTTAATTGCAGTATTTAGCCTCAAAATTAAGCGGCGGTTTAGTCAGCCTTATATTTAACGAGTTAACAACCGTTATCGGACACATTATTTACGCATTTATTACTAAAGTATGTTCTCTTTCATTTTGAATTTTCTTTATGGAAACACTGTCGACGGATATTACTAATCGACTCCGACATCCCCTTCGAATGTCGACGAGAGAAATCGCTAGTGCACATAGCGAGGAAACGATGCCGAAGGTAATCGAGCGCATGCAATATCATCGCTGGAGTGCATAAATATCGGTAACGGAAAAAATCGCGCGCGCTTAATTGCTCGTAATAACGGATGCGCCAGTGATAGGGTTCTCGCTGTAACTGAAGGACGATACACAGTCTAATATAGGAATTTTGAAGGGACAGAAAAATGTTGTCGCTATAACGGAGTTCTCGTTATATGCCGTACTCGCTATAGCGGGCTTCTACTGTATTAAAATAGCATATTTTGGATATTTAAATTCAGTCATCTCTTATGCTATTGGTCTCTGGGGCTGCTACAAATCAAATCTTGATGTTATTTTTCAAATACAGAAACGAGGTTTCAAAATTATATTGAGACATATCAGGTTAGATCATTGCAGACCATTATTCAAGGGACCAAGCATATACATCATGCAATGCATTCTGTACCGGGCGGTACACCTTTACGACGCAAGTTCAAATCTTGCGCCAATTGAAACTTCTCTACTGGAGAAACCCGGAACTTTAACAAACTCTACTGCTTATCAGAAGATGTCATGGTGTGATTTTGATTTGCTTTTGTTTTTCATTGATCAAGAAGTGTGGACATTCTCTAACAGAGGTCTCTACCCAGAAACTATGATTATGCACTCTAGTGTGAAGGAATGAACCTTGTTGAAGAAATTTTGTTTTTATAAGTTTTGTCTTTACTAAATTTTGTCCTTTTATTTGAGGGTTGGCAATATTAAGCTTCCTTTCCGCCTGTTTTGAATTTAACCAATCCTAAATTTCTGTAATTAATTTCCCACCAATAAGGTGTTTCTTCATTGCCTTGTGTACAAGTTTTTGCTGTCAACCAATAAAAATTGAGTGGGTGTGTCTACTCATTCCACGAGGGTATAAAAACTGCCGATTTTCTTGTCTCCGGGCCACTTCAGTAACATCTAGCTTAGTGTGTGGATATGTAGCAGGGGGCGGGAAGCGCCCTGTTCTTCAGGCAGCAGCTCTTCATCAAGGTAATGGCCTCTTTAACATCTTTATTTCTTGCTAGCTCAGCAGTGTAACTCTCGGGGAAGGTTCGAAACCTTTAGTATGTAAACTATTAAAACATATAAACCCTTTTTCTGCTAAAGTTCAGTTTTCTTGAACTTTAATTCGGGGATAGAGAGTGCTTTACCCTCTCGAGCTCCCCTTCATTTGAAATTGAGGTGACTACGTTTTCGTGACCGTTTCTTCTCTTCCTTAATGTATTAAAGTTTCTCATACGAGTCACCTCCCTAGCTTGGGATTAGCCCCTGTGTATCGGCCTAGTGCCACTTAGGGTTTTAACATGTGTATTTAGGAGTGCAAGTTCACGCCTCCAGTCCTTTCTGTATTTTGGGCCAGTCACTTAACCTGATGGTTTTTTTTTTCTTTTTTCTTCATGCGAAGGCCCTGTAGGTCGGGTACTAGTTACCCCTGTTTATTTATAAGTATGCCTTAAGGGCAGTCAAGTGTAAAGTTTGTTTATGGCCTTCTGATAGGCTTGAACTATTGAGAGCGGGTCAGATCTTTCTTTTATTTTAAGAGGGGCCTCTAGGAGGCTTGACATTACGTGGTGGGAGCAAACGCTCCATGTAATTAAGGGTTTTCTGCCCTTTGGTATTTGTGGTTGTGAGCTGAGAGCTCAGACTTTGGGGCTCATAGCCCAGAATTTGTAAAGTTTCATTGTACCTGATTGTTGTTTGTTATTTCACCTAGTGAGAATTGTTAACCTTTGTTATCTGTTGAAAATATAACCTTTATTTAAATTTTAAATTCATCTTTAAGACTTGTAGTTAGACCCATTCCAGCCCGCACCTTCTTTCACCTCTGCTGTTCCACAGATACCTCGGAACACATTCTATACATGAAAAAAAAATTGATCACTTCAGAAAGAATTTTGACAATTACAATTACCAGACGTGAGCAAGAAATAATATTTTTATCGAGCACAAGAGTAAAACCATTGCCTTAAGACATGTGGACACTGTTGGAATCAGATTATATAATAAGTTTCCAAATAAGATTAAAGATATTAGCAACTTCAATTCATTTACCACAGCTTTAAAAAATCTTCTGCTGAGTAGCTGCTTCTATAGTACAGAAGAATACATGATGAAGTGCTGTTAATGATGCTAAACTTGTAAGCATTCTTAATATCTAGTCTCTTCTTTCTTCTTCATCCACTCCCTTTTCCAGAATCTCTCTAGGTAGGGTAGTGTACCTTATTCGATCTTTCCACCATTCCTCTTCTAGTACTTTATTGCTATAGACTCCTTTATTTAAAATGCAGGTCCTCAACAGAGGTCCTCCATCTCATTCTAGGCCGTTCCCTAGGCCTCTTTCCAGTCTGTATCCATGAATGTTCCCTTTGGTATTCTCTCTCCTGGCATTCTCATCATGTGCCCAAACCATTTTAGCTTTGCTAAGTCAGTTCTTAATATCTAGAATATAGCCTTAATTATATGTTATGCCACACTGATTATGTATGTATCGTTAACATCACACACTCAGATTTTTGGTCTTGTAAATATTGATTATTAATATTATTTTTATTATTTTAAAAAATTAGGATGTGTTATCCTAACATTGAGGTATTTGGTGTTCTTGTTTGTTCAATCATTTTTCTTCTTTGTCAAAATGTTCATGATTGTGCATGTATTATTGTTAGTATTAAGAAATCACTCGACAATTCCTGTACTTTCATAATTAAGTATTTATTTTCCACCTAGTCGATACAATGATTGCTTAAGGCAATTTTTAATGGTCAAAAGTGGTACATGTTTCGTATATTATCAACATCTTCAGCCACATAACACTGTTTAGATGAAAAATGTATAAAATTGACAAAGTAATGCTTTAGAGGAAGTGTCCTTAAAATTAATTTTATGAAGCTGATTTTATGTAATTCCTGTACTGTTGGCATATTACAAAATATGTAATTGTACAGTCTATGGAAGCTAAATGAATGAATGATGCCCTAATGCCATGTGATTTCTTAGATAGAAAGGAAGGTCTTACAAGTACGACTATTAGGCAGTACCATATGGCATATGGGGAGTTTAAAAAAAAGTAACTATGATTGGTGAAAAACGGTAAATAAGAATGTCAAGAGACTCTGGGATGGGTTTAAAGAAATTGTTGAGGAATGTGAAAACAGGTTTGAATTTTTAAAGGTGGTAATGAATGGTAACGACCTGCCTTATTATAATAGAGAAAAAATTGATTTAGAAATGGTTGTGGAAGTAAGGAGAAATTGAAGGAACTTATTAGAAAATTGAATCTAGCAAAGAAGGCAGCTAAGGATAACATGATGGCAAGCATAATTGGCAGTCATACAAATTTTAGTGAAAAATGGAAGGGTATGTATAGGTATTTTAAGGCAGAAACAGGTTCCAAGAAGGACATTCCAGAAATAATTAATGAACAAGGGGAGTGTGTACGTGAGGATCTTCAAAAGGCAGAAGTATTCAGTCAGCAGTAGGTAAAGATTGTTGGTTACAAGGAAAATGTCGAGATAGAGGAGGAGACTAAGGCCAATGAAGTATTAAAATTTACATACTGTCCCAGCTCTGGCAAACTAGCAAAAGTGAAAAAATAGCGAATCTGCATTTAAGGTCTTATTTTACTATTGGTATATGATCTACCCTCTGGCAAAGTATTGTATCTGTATCTTATTCCATATGACTACATTCAGCTACGTTAAATTCACTAATCTGCGTTGTTACTATTTTTCACTAAGCAGAAGTAGCAAATCTGCATTATTGTTAGTTTACCATAGTCACCATACTTGAGGTTTGGAACATCCACTGCAGCAAACAA
This sequence comes from Anabrus simplex, assembly GCF_040414725.1. Lineage (NCBI taxonomy): Eukaryota > Metazoa > Arthropoda > Insecta > Orthoptera > Tettigoniidae > Anabrus > Anabrus simplex. The sequence continues at coordinate 202,203,697 of NC_090270.1, read as the reverse complement.
ACAAAAGTGCCAAGTGTGCTGTGAAACAATGCGCTGCTTCCCGTATTTTATTTCTAGATGCGTGAGGATTGCTACCAAGTTTAGGTTATATACAGTTTATTTAGAATGAAAAGCATTTGTGTTTTACATAGTGGAATGTTTGAATACTAGTACCAGACTTAACTTTGCCGCTTTGTTCACTTGAATTTAGCAAGCCCTCACCAGAGGAGAGATTAGGACAGTGCTCCTTTGTAGTAGCACTGTCCATTTGGTAGGAAACGAAAACCACCTGCTGCTTCATGCCGCCACCCTCAACAAGACAGAGAGTCTGTAACACGGAGCGGTGACAGACAGTTGCGTGACCAAAGGCAGACACTGCACAAATGGATATGTTCCCAAACAAGAGGGGACGAACACTTCTACAACTTGCTTTATGTGAAAATCCATCAAATACCTTCTGCAGTAGCAACGCATCAAATTATAATGTTCAGTCACCAGGAAGTAGCCAATGTCCAAGTTCAAACTTAATTCTGGTAAGTTTCTATAATTATATTTATTTATTTAATTTCTTAGTTCCGTTACAAAGACCCAACTTCCAAAACATTGTATTACTATCCTACATCAGATGGTGTCAGAAGCTGTAAAATTAAAAATACATGTACATAAACATTTCAGGAACACGGAAGTTACAATATTGAGGATCTAGTGATGGATATGCCACGTAGTAGAACAAATAATGAGAATTATGAAAGTGACAAACTGTTACTTGTATTCAGTGATGACTCTGATAAGGAACCATATGCTGGCCAGGCATCAGACTTGCACGAAAATGAATCTGCAACCGCAATATCCTCACTAGTCAGTCCTATGCTGGTTTTTATTGTAGGTAAGTAGACAGAAACACTCTTTTACCTGAATAAACAATCAAAGACTGACAGACTTCAGAAAATTGAAAGGAGGATTGGAAGAACCTGTATCAACAAAAAATATCAGAAAGATGGACAGTGGCGGTTAATACCTAACAAAGTCGTGTACAAAGAGCTAGAACCCATTACAGATACTATGCGTAAGAGGAGACTGGGATTCTTTGGACATATCATGAGGATGCAGGACTCGAGACTTCTGAAACAACTAGTACAACACAATCTCGTCTCAAAAAATACCACAACAGGATGTAAATGGATCAGAGAAGTAAGAGAGGATCTGAAGGAAATAGGCCTTACAACAGAAGACACCAAAAATAAGATAAAATTGAATACAAAACTCAAGAATACAAACCTCCGCTTTACCCTTACACAAAACAAACCAACAACACGCACATTTTCAACTGAGGAAAGGGCACGAAGATCGGAGCGTCTGAAGAAGTACTGGGAGGACCGCAAAGCCCGAACAATCCCTTCAAAGAGACCTGAACGACGGACTGACTAAAGTGATCCTATGTGGTCATAAAAGAAGAAGAAGAAGAAGAAGAAATGGGTAACCTTCCCGTTTTAAGAAACCATTTTATAAACTGTGTTTTTCCTCCTTTAACCCACAAAATTCATAATTTTATTTATGCTTTATTAATATGCATGTATATAAAATAGTAAAGACAATTTCTATTCAAGATACCATGAACCTGCTACACTGGCGTAGCGGGGGGGGGGAGAGGTGATATTCCCACATGGCATGTCCCAGGTGGCGGATAGGGGGGTCCTAACGGGCTTGCCGGCGGACTTGAGGGAAATACACACAACCCCCCTGTGGGTGGGGGACGCAGACGAAGAATTCACCCACGGTATCCTCTGCCTGTCGTAAGAGGTGACTAAAAGGGGTGACCAATGGATGATCAAATTAAACCATGAGAGTACTTGCGATTAGTACCACCATGCAGGGAACACCCTGGGTCGCTTTTACTTGCATATAGTACCACTATGTTGGGTACCAAATAGTTTGTGATTAGCAGCAAACGAGGGCTCATCGGCTTTTACAGTACCTGTGATTAGTTTTAGGTTTTTTTTTTTACAAGATGCTTTACGTCGCACTGACACAGATAGGTCTTATGGCAACGATGGGACAAGAAGGTCGAGGAGTGGGAAGGAAACAGCCGTGGCCTTAATTAAGGTACAGCCCCAGCATTTGCCTGGTGTGAAAATGGGAAACCACTGAAAACCATCTTCAGGGCTGCCGACGGTGGGGTTCGAACACACTATCTCCCGTATACTGGACACTGGCCTCACTTAAGTGACTGCAGCTAATGAGCTCGGTGCTGTGATTAGTAGCACTATATGAGCGACACCATGGGATGAGGGAACCCATGATTCTGGCTTGCCTATGATTAGTACCCACTATATGAGGGGATAGTACGAGTCTCTGTGGTTAGTACTTTTATGTGATGAACACCATAGGTTTGCGTCGCCTGTAAATGTCGCCGCAATGTGCGAAACAGTGTAGGTCTGTAATACACGTGCAAATTTCATTACCTGTAAGTAGTACCATAATGTGTGGAATACTGTGAGTGTACGCTACTCTTGATTAGTACCGCAACATGACAATACCACGGTTCTACTTTCCTAGCAATAAGTACCATTGTGAGGGGCCGCTGACTTGGATTTTGGACTCCTTTTGACTACAAGTATCATCGATTCAGTATTGTGCTATAGAAGCAGTCCCTTGGTTAGTAATTCTATTGTTCTACGCCAGCTTCTGTGCATGTGAGGCACTGTGGATCAGTTCCACTGATCGTTTTAAATTCATATCCATCCATCCATTCATTCTTCGTCCTCAAGTTTTGAATTGTGGTCAGTGGATGTTTTTGGACTTTTAATTTGTCATTACATTTCATCTCATTTCGTACCATTAGGGGCTGATGACCTAGATGTTAGGCCCCTTTAAGCAACAAACATCATCATCATCATCATCATCATCATCATCTATTCAAGATATTTTTTTCCTTTAAAAGATGGAAAATTGACAGTTCTTTCTGGCCACTTGAGCCACTCTAGCGAAAATTACTGTTACAGGCACAACCAAATTCAACTAATTTTTTGGTTTGGTTTTTGTGTGTCTTAATGTTATATTTTCTATTTTCAGGTGATGACAAAGAACCTGTTGGTACTGAAAATATTTTCATTGCTCAAAGTCATGGGATTTCACCTCATCCAGTACCCACCCAGAGAAACGAACAATGTGGAGAGGAGACAAACCCTACCCCTGCCACAGCTCTATCCAGGGTAAGTCCTCAACAGTCACCAGCCAAGTAAAGTAAGACATCCGATCCAGCCAAGTGGAAGAGAAACATTCAAAAGAAAAGTCATCTCAAGGGAGTTATGAAACCCTGAAAGAAAAACAAGGAGCGCCAAGGCCTACCAAAATTCTGAGGTGTATACACAAAGACAATCATACCTGTTTTAGTAAATTTTTCAGAAGAATAAGGAGAAAAAAACTACAAACATTTCCAGAACCTGCCAACACTTTTTGAACAATGCCAATTTATCATTCGTCATGTCACTGAACAGTCGAAAAAAAGAGAAACAACCGATGAACCTTCAAGACGTCATTTTTCCAAAACATGCACTCTCACCATGGAAGGAGCGAAAGTTACTGTGTGCCGCAAGTTTAGTTGTTTTTTATTTATTTTTTTATTTTTTTTTTGCTAGTTGTTTTACGTCGCACCGACACAGATAGGTCTTACGGCGACGATGGGACAGGAAATGGCTAGGAGTGGGAAGGAAGCGGCCATGGCCTTAATTAAGATACAGCCCCAGCATTTGCCTGGTGTGAAAATGGGAAACCACGGAAAACCATTTTTAGGGCTTTTTGCCGACAGTGGGGTTCGAACCTACTATCTCCCGAATACTGAATACTGGCCGCACTTAAGCGACTGCAGCTATCGAGCTCAGTGCCGCAAGTTTTTCCTGGATATTTTAAACATCTGTGAAAGTTTAGTCAGGGGAGCACTACGCAAAGTCAATGAACAAGAAATTTTTACTTCCTGAGATGTGAGGGAAACACAAACCCAAGAACAAACTTAAGATGGAAGACGAATAATTCATCAAGGAACACATACTGTCTTTCCTGAGCGTAGAATCACATTACTGTCTGAAGAAAAGTGAGTATAGATTTCTAGAACCTAACCTGAACATTACAAAAATATATGACCTGTACAAAGAGAGATGCATTGAATCAGAAAGAAGATGTGCAAAATTTGAAAAGTACAGAAAATTTTTCCATGAATACAAAATTGCTTTCCATGTTCCGAAGAAGGATCACTGAAAAACTTTTTCAAAATTAAGAAAAAAAGAAAACAGCTGAATTAAGACGAGAAAGAATCGTACAAGGAACATGTGGAGAGGAAAGAAGCTGCCCAAAATTTGAAATATATTAGTAAAGAGAAAGCAAAGAGTGACAAGACAATGTTGGCATTTCAATTTTATTTGTAAGCTGTGTTGAGTACCCCCAAAAGAGCTCAATGCCTTTTTTTCTATGTACAGAAGCTGGCTGTTTATAATTTAACAGTTTACAATTTAGATGACGCCTCAGTGGAATGTTTTATTTGGGATGAGACTGAAGGAAAGAGAGGAAGCGTGGAAATTTGAAGTAGCATTTAACCTCCTACAGCAGAGACAGTAATGATGACGTCAGACAACTGTGGAGGACAGCAAAAGTACATTAATTTAGTGTGTATTGAACTGTATCGTTCATGGTCAGAGAATGCAATATTTAATGTATCAAATATAAATGTGGTAGTCGATAGAGAAAAGGCACCAAACTGCACACCAGGTGTGTGAGGGAGATTTGGGAGCGTCAGACAGGGCGTGGTGCTCTGTGTGAGAGAGTCAAGAAGGCCAAAGACAGATGAAACTACTGGAATGCTGTCTGGGGATTTACTTATACCAATCCACCAGGAAGAAAACTGGGAGAATACAGGGTTGACAAGACAAGAAACTGGGAGTGTATCTTCGCCCACAGACTGAATCCTGGAAAGGTGAAATGACAGAAAAATCAAGCTGAATTTTTCCAAATGTTGTGATAGGATTAGTTTCTCTAATTATCATTACCTGCAATTATGCAGTCTTCCCGGCAAAACCGTGGGAATCAACTCTGCACCGCACGAAGAGCTCAAGTGGACCTAAAGTGTGTATCTTGAGGATTCAATTGGTGTGGCTTGGCTTGAGGGCCTAATAAATACCGAGCTCCGAGTGAAGAGGGCTCATTCTCAACTTTTAGGAAGTGTGGAACGTGTGTTAGCTACGGAGAGGCTGGATCACGAAGCGAACTGAAATTATAGAACAGTGTTTGATATTTGAGATTGATTCTACTCTGTTATAAGTGCGGGATGCATGTCAGCTACGGAGAGGCGGTATCGTGAGATGAACAGTGAATATAGAACAGTGGTTTGTAGATAAACTCCTTACCTAACGATTCAGAACTGCGCGCTGTGAAGGCTCTATCATGGTGAATCTAGGCCGCAAACTCTATGTTCAATAAGAACTATGCTCACAAACACAAACTATACGTATAGGACTCCCATTCATTATTCTATCTTGTAAGGGATAGGAATGAGTATGCCGAAAGGTAGGGCTATGGAACTTATAGCTGGGACTGTGTTTGATAATTAACACCAGCGTCCATGTGCGTAGATGCAGCAGAATAGCTCACTAGAACAAAACTAGACAATCACTAAGTTACTCGGAGAGCGTGCGCGGTTAAGCATCAAACTTTGTCAAATAACTATTCATGGATGGGAGAGAAAGGAGTCCTAACACTGTTTCAAGTGAGGGAGATAGTTGCAAATGATAAAAATCATTGTTAATCCGCATTGAAGATACTGAATGTAGGATGCTAAATGGTTTATTTTGTCACCTATTCAATACATATAAATTTTTACATTTAGGAATTTATTATTAATTCCACTTGAGACATGTTTCGCCCTTCATTGAGTGCATCATCAGTCAAATCACCTCCTCAAGGCAAAAATCAGGTACCTGATTAGTATTTAACATGCACACATTAATATACATTACAATGGGAAAATTAAGTACGAGAAACACTTGTACAATGGTGATAGTTGACAATGTAAGTTTATAGACCAAGTAGTCGGCACCAAAGTGTAAAATTACTGGGTACTTTTAGCAGAGCTAGCAGTGGTGCTCCGAAGAATAATTGACGCACTCATAGGAAATTATAAAATTTTTACAAATTATTTACATTATAACAGTCAGGGGAGAAAGGGTATAGTGCTCGGCGTCAATGTTTGTAACAAAAATTACTGTCATGGTTGGTAACTATACAGTAAATTTACATTATCCAGTCGAACAGTTGAGAATTTACAGTTTATATACATATTTACAAGAGAGCCGCTTGGTGAGCAAGGATATAACAATGTCTAGCACCAAGTGCATCCCGTTGTTTTAATCGTTGGAAGACGATTGCAGCATTGACATATCAGAAATATGCAGAGTGGTTTAATCTTATTTTATAATCACAGGGGGCAGGGAAAATATTCCATAGCCAAATGAGGTTCTATAGGCATCAAACTGAAAGTTATCTGCTTGAAGTCCCAGGTTCGGTACGGTGAACTTGGTCAGCGTGGACGGAGTTATTGGGTGTCACTGAGTAAACGGTGCATTTGAATGGCAACAATGATGGCAGTTATTTGTAGGTAATTGTATTATTGGGAATATGTTGCGAGTTGAATCTTTCACTTTTACTTTAGTTAGCTCCTTGTAGCTTGGAATGTTATGTGAAAACATCGGTGTGAGATGCCAGCGAGACTTAAAATGATATTACGTAAAAGAAAGCATGAAGGACCTCGGGACGAAGTTACTGTTTTTGTTGCTGGTCTGGTGAAATAGAAAGGAGTTGCTTATGCTATGAACTGCAGTGTAAAGATTAGAATGTATAACTACAGAGTCAGAGCGTTGTAGCTGGGAATGACTCTGTAGTTATACGCTCTGACTCTGTAGTTATACATTCTGATCTCTCCACTGCAGTTCATGGCATAAGCAACTCCTTTCTATTTCACCAGACCAGCAACAAAAACGGTAACTTCGTCCCGAGGTCCTTCATGCTTTCTTTTACGTAATATCATTTTAAGTCTCACTGGCATCTCACACCGATGTTTTCACATAACATTCCAAGCTACAAGGAGCTGACTAAAGTAAAAGTGAAAGATTCAACCCACAACATATTCCCAATAATACAATTACCTACAAATAACTGCCATCATTGTTGCCATTCAAATGCACCGTTTACTCAGTGACACCCAATGACTCCGTCCACGCTGACCAAGTTCACCGTACCGAACCCGGGACTTCAACCATATAACTTTCAGTTTGATGCCTATAGAACCTCATTTGGCTATGGAATATTTTCCCTGCCCCCTGTGATTATAAAATAAGATTAAACCACTCTGCATATTTCTGATATGTCAATGCTGCAATCGTCTTCCAACGATTAAAACAACGGGATGCACTTGGTGCTAGACATTGTTATATCCTTGCTCACCAAGCGGCTCTCTTGTAAATATGTATATAAACTGTAAATTCTCAACTGTTCGACTGGATAATGTAAATTTACTGTATAGTTACCAACCATGACAGTAATTTTTGTTACAAACATTGACGCCGAGCACTATACCCTTTCTCCCCTGACTGTTATAATGTAAATAATTTGTAAAAACGTTATAATTTCCTATGAGTGCGTCAATTATTCTTCGGAGCACCACTGCTAGCTCTGCTAAAAGTACCCAGTAATTTTACGCATTGATGCCGACTACTTGGTCTATAAACTTATATTGTCAACTACCACCATTGTACAAGTGTTTCTCATACTTAATTTTCTCATTGTAATGTATATTAATGTGTGCATGTTAAATACTAATCAGGTACATGATTTTTGCCTTGAGGAGGTGATTTGACTGATGATGCACTCAATGAAGGGCGAAACATGTCTCAAGTGGAATTAATAACAAATTCCTAAATGTAAAAATTTATATGTATTGAATAGGTGACAAAATAAACCATTTAGGATCCTACAGGGAGATAGTTGCCGATGAGAATAGACATTAATTCTGCATCTCCTTACAGTTAGTGCTATATATGCATAGGAGTGACCGACGGGAACGTGCAGATGTCTGACTGCATAAATTGTGCAGCTGCAAGAAAATATGGCATAACTAAAGGCAATGTTTGACGTTAGTGTGATGCTAAAGATAGCTATAAAAATGCGTACTGTACAAAAAATGCATTTCTGTGACCTGCAACAAGAACACTTTACATTAGTCAAAGATGAAATTGTGAGATATGTGCACAACAAACGCAAAGTCAGAATGGCCATAACACATAATGAGATACAAATGCGGGCTCGCAAATAGGAATTCCCTGAACTTTCAAAGGCAGTATCAGGTAACTGTGATACTTGTGAGTGTTTATTTCATTTCTCAAATTAAATATGAAATTTGTTATAATTAAAATTATGATTTCACAAAGCACTTTTTTAAGCCTGATTTAATTTTTTTGATTGAATAAGTGAGGGTTGTCTTGTATTTGGAGAAGTACAGTAAGTATAAAAACAAAATAAATATTTATCAAAGATTATTACGGGACCAACCAATACCTGAACAGACTGTCTGTAAGGCCAAACAAGCCAACTTGTATATCCCAGCATTCTGTGCAGCGTTCATAATTTTTCTTAATTCACAAACAAGCCAGAACATAGCATGACCTGCATAGTTCATACCGTTATTGTACAGATATCGCAATCAGTTGCTACCATCCTACTCATCATTAGTTGAACTGAATTATTCATTGTGCAAGAGTCAGTTACAATATTCCATGACACATGCACTCACTGCAGCAATATGAACACACTGTGCACTTCTTTCTGCAGTAAGTTACTTACATAAATATTTCTAAGGAGGTTCACTGACAAATCCATACTCTATCAGAAAATCAAGATTCTCTCTTAAAATCAAGACTGACAAGTCATCTATGCAAATATATGCCTTTTCATTTAGAGAGCACAAATTTTAATTCAAATTTAAGAATGATTTCAATGGAAAAAAAAAAAAAAAACCACAAAACTGGCATGTAGGAAACAACTTTAATACCACACAGAAAGTTATGAATATAATGCTTACCTCTAACTGAAATCTATCAGGATCTTTCACCAGTTTTAACTCAACAGCTGACATATTGTAATTCTCAAGAGATGCACTAGCATCATATTCCTCCAGGTATAATAATGTATGAAAAAAGTATGCATAATGATTCTTCAGAACACTGTATCCATCCTTTGCAACAGACCTATAATTCATAAGATAAAAGTAATAATAATAATACACATAAAAATATTAAGTCATACATAAATAGGAACACATAATAAAACACAATGTTCCTATTCATGTAAATATTTTTCTATATATGAACTGATTTGACACTTATTTCTTCCTTTCTATTACTTATAAAGAACATAAATACAAGTAATCAAAAATATAGTTAGAATATGAAAACTATGAATCTTCCTTTTACTTCAAAGCATTAGACCTCATGGACTGTTATACCCTAGCATGAAACTTATCTGTCACCTCTTTTGGCCATTATAAGAATCTGTAACCTGTGCAACAGAACTTAAAAGATTTATTTTGGGATTCATTTAGTGATCATTGTCTGTGGATGGCTTTTACAGCATTTTAGTAGCCATGTATAAGATGTTGAATTATAAATACTGAGTACTGTAGGTTCTATGCTTGAGTTACTGCACTGTGTAAGAATGTTTAAATCAGCACTGTTTTGACGGTGTAACACCTACCGATATCCATTGAGAAATAGCTGCCAGGAAAGAGAAGAAAACAGCAATGACATCTCAGGTCCATCCTATGTCTGGATATCAGCCAACTTGCCAATGTCTCAGATCACAAAGTTTCTTAAGATCTACTGAGGCACTTGCAGGAACATCAATCAAGCAAGCGAGGATTCAAGAGTGCAGGCAGAAGTCGGCATCTAAATGAATGGCTGATCCCTGATCTCTGCGACTCTGAAGTCGGTTAATACACTGTTCAGATGTCATGAGACGTAGAACAAACCTGAACAAGTGGGAGAATCAGTGCAGATTCCACTTTCTGTGAATGCAGATAAAAGCAGACCACAACCCACTTGTTGCAATGTGGTTCATGCCTGGTCAGTTGCATAGCAGAAGACCTGCTCAAGGCAACAACAACTGCACCTTCAGTGGCCAGCTTTTGATCCACAAAAGTGTAATCCTGTGACCAGAGAGTGAGAGGAGTTTCCCTGTCTCTCTATATGTGTATGTTGTTGTTTTTTTTTTAAATTATAAACAACATGCTCCATTACAGAAAGTAATACTACATGTTTATACATTCATAATGAAAGTAATTAATATCCTATATATAGGGACCTAAAGAAAAACACATCGCATTTGCAATAAAATGAGATTTTTAAAAAAATCTTGTACTGAATCCAAGCCTACGGTAATTCTAATGTGGAATAAAATCATTTTTACGCATAAACAGAAATGCTATAAATTGCAAATTGTGACCCAAAATGCGAAATCAGTATGGATGTGTGATTTTGGTGCGAATTCTGCAAAAATGTGCTACTTTACTGGCGAAAACAACATATTTTGGCAAAATCGTCAGAAATACTCAAAATATGATGCATGAATCTTTCGACCGTTCCGACTGATGATGAAAAGTAGCCGATAGATTGATGCTTGTTTACTTTAATCGATATCTACAATGGGAATAGCAAGGGGAATGAGATCTGTATTGATTATTATCGAAATGTAAATAGAGTGTCACGGAAATTACAAGATAGACGCAGCGTTGCTTTCCTGTTGTTCAAAATTGAAACTAGTGAAGAGTAGAAAGTCGAGCGATCGTTTAGGTTATGGGGTGCACGACAAAAACTGCGCACGAAAAGAGCTCAGCAATATGCAAAGGATGGTTTATATGCCACAGATTCAGCAACAGCGTTTTGCAAGTATTGTAATTGCTGAGTTGCGGTGGGGGGAAAAAAGATAGCATTGTGAAACATGTTAAATCTGAAAAACATTTGGGTAAGCGACGCGATAACGAAAGTTCAACCCCTGCTGCTACTACGTCTCAAAGAAAGCAATCTTCTGTGCTTACACAGTTAGATAGTTGTAAACGACGAAAAAATTTCCAGAGATAACTTCTTGAAACGCACAGTTGAAGTATTTGCCAAAGCAAATATACCTCTGGGAAGGCTGAAAAGCAAAGAGCTAAGAGCCTGGATTACTGAGTTTTCAAATGAAGAGCTGCCATGTGTGAGAACTCTACGTGAAGTATATTTACTGGGTAAGTTTTGATTTCATTGATAGGGTACGGTTTAGGTATTATGACATCGAAACCCCACACAAAATTAAAGGATACCAAATTTGAGTGCGATTTCCATATCGAACTATCTTACTCGTACCCAATTGATCCAGTAATTTTAAATTATTTTGTTATAATTTGAGGTCTTTCTTCCTTTCTAGAGGTTGCATCTGACCACCAGAAAAGAACAGCAGAGGCTCTAGTGGGGAAGAACATCAACATACTCTGATGAAACTACAGATCGAATAGGCCGTTGTGTTTTTATCATCATATTCCAAGTCCCAGCCGGATCGAAAAGAGAGCTACACGTTGTTTCTGTGAACTATCTTGATGCAGGAAATGCTACAAACTGCTCTCGTGCTGTTTTAGAAGCTCTGCGCAGTTATAGTGTACCATATGATGCAGTTAAAGTGTTTGTTAGTGACAGTGCCCCGTACATGACCCGGTTTTATGAAACAAGTGTGGTCATAGGGGATCATTTAATGCATGTACAGTGGTGGGCACATAATATCAGCTTGGTTGGTAACAGCTAGTTCACAGTGATGACAGATTTAAATCATGTGGTTGCGATGGTGAAGTCTGCATTTTTGAACACAAGAAAGAAAACAATTATTTACAATTCTTAACGTCAAAGTATGGTGCTTCAAAGGAAGCAAAGCTTTTTCCTGCACTTCTGCTATGCAACTGACCGGGCATGAACCACATTGCAACAAGTGGGTTGTGATCTGCTTTTATCTGCATTCACAGAAAGTGGAATCTGCACTGATGCTCCCACTTGTTCAGGTTTGTTGGAATAGTTGGTTTCAGGCTGTCTTCTATTTGAGTGCTTACTTTACTGATATTGTTACATTTTTCAAGATGTCTGACATGAAAGACGACAACTGTGGTATTAAGTACCTGACTGATCTGAGTGACCGAGAAGTGAATCGGCTTCACTCCCACATGGTTTTTGTCACAGATCATGCAGCTGGATTGGTTGACCTCCTTACTGAACTTGAAGGGTCTCTGTATCCTACCTCTCATCTCCTTTACCCCAAACTGCATAAACTTGACATCAGTTTTGTTTTACCTTCATTTGTAAGGGGAATTTTTCTGCAGCAACTAATGGCGCTTTGATTAAGCTCACTCCTCTACAGCAGGCTGCATGTAGAGACATTTGTCAAAGCTGCTCATTCTTCACAGTGCAAGCTAGCCACACTGAAAGCTAAAGACCCCAACCATCCCAACCATAAGCATTGTGTGTCAATTTCTCAAGCTTTGTATCCAAAAAATATAATTCTGAATAACACTGATAAATTAGATGAGCTTGAGAAATTGTCTGGAGTAACAGATCTCTCACAAAACAATATCTGGTCTGGTTACTGTTCTCTGAAACATGCAATTCAAACCCAGATGAAAGAGAGTGAAAAATGTGATGTCATGCTTGCATTAACTGCAGTTCAGACAGAGTTCAGCATATTTGCTAAATACTGTCTTCAGTTGTTGTGGACTCCAATGAACAATGTAGATAGCGAGCACGTGTTGTCTCATTACAACACAGTGGTTACAGACAGATGGTGCAATTTGAAAAAAAGTGATGCCGAAGTAGACAATGCTTTTGTTTGAACAATGAATTTGTATTGTGTGTGGACCAAGGACAATAATTGCACTTCATAAACTTGGAATCGTTAAAATTAATAATACCATGCAATTATTTTAACTTTGTAAACAGATGCTAATTTTAGAAAAATAGAGGCTAATTATGGAAAAAACAGATGCTAATTTTGAAACAAATAGATGATACTTTTTTCAGATCGCTACTATATACAATTGATTACATATATCTTTTGCCAATTTTTAACTGCTTGCTCAATGTAAGTTGACAAAATTTATTTTGTTTACAAATTCAGAAAATTCCTTCACATTTTTGTCCACAAGTTTGTGTTTCTCCATCAGTGCACTGAGTTTATAACACTTCTATAAAGTTCACCTCTCTTGGAGTTATACTCCCAAAGGATATGGTCAACAGTCTGATGATTTGCTATTATCTCTCTCTCTGTCGGAAAACTACGACCTGTAATTCCTGGTCCAGCTGACTGATATCTTCTGCTCTGCAGCTGTACTGTTCTCTTACCACGTTTATGAAATTTCTATTGAAACATACATAATCATCTTTTCTTACCACATACCTTATTCCTTGATGAGTGAAGTTTTAGTTCCTGCTGGACTTATTGTGATATACTATGGTTGGAGCAGCTCACTTCTTTCGCACAGTCCCAATTTCGTATTTCTTTCATAATATGATTGTATATTGTTAAGTTAACACTGCTAGAACCTCTATCAGACTTAATTACTGATGAACCATTGTCTTGATTCATAATGTATAGCTGGTTCTCTGTCATAATATCCTCTAGTGTTCTCCTTCTGCTGTTAATTAACATGGCAAACCAGAGACATGACCCTGAGTTGCTGTCTATTGTTGCTGTTACTACACCGCTTCCTTCAGCAAAATCATCTTTATTTTAATCATAACAGTTTCAGTATGTTGATGAATATCAAAGTAAAAACTTGCTATAATCAGGTTTAAGGACCCTCTACTGGTTTCTATTACAGTTTCATCTTCATTAGATAACTGTTTGATAATCAGAGCATCAACTGATTTGTTTAGCTGAATTTTTTGTTTCCGGAGAAAAATATGTTATATTTAGTTGGAATTCCTGTGAGTTTGCTCTCAATTATGTCAGGTTCTTGTAAGAATGTTATGTCTATTTGTAACTGTATATCATTTTGTATTGCTACTTTTGAATCTTGCAGGTTTAATTGTAGGCATCTTATGTGACATTTCAGGGTGTAATATATGAGAAAGAGATTTATTTAAAGTGTATAATATTTTGCTTCAGACAGACTAAATTTTAAAAAATTTAAAAAACAAAAAACACACACACAACATAGGATAATCTCTCTACTCCAACACGAGGAGTTTGATTGAAACAGAGAAAGATTTTCAGATGGCTGACTGGATGAAGTCTTCCAACATGCTAATTCAAAAAGAATGAGAGCACTCTGTCAACATGATAAAACCCTATTTGCAGTAAACTTTATGACAAACACTGACATGAACAGGAAGAAATGGGGGCTGGAGCTTTCTCAAGAGTATACTTAAACCAATACTAAGACAGACCAATTGCTCATCAACTTCTGAGAAAAGGAATTCTTACACTTACCACCCAGAGAAAATACACATCTTGACCTTTTGATCTAACTGAATTAGAATTGGCTTTAACCACAAGTGTGAATACTAAAACTTTGATTACCTACGGAGTGAACTAAGAATCATCCGAGTTGAATGATATGGCTAACAAACAACAGTATTGGCTAACTAATGTACACTGGTCATGTTTCTTTGGTTGTTCACCTGTGTGTCCAAAGGTGTTATGTTTATGCCCTCACAGTCAGGTCAGGTAAGTCTAAGAAATTATAAGTATTACCTTGTGAATCTGACCAGTTCCCTTTCAGGGATGAACTCACAAATGGGGGCAAGGGGTTAACTGTTCATTAAATGTGCACTCTGTTGTAACACCACTACATGCACTCAGACTGACAGTCTGGAATTGTTTGTAAGCTTCCTTTCCTTTCATTTTAATTCTTTTTCCAAGAATTCCTTATTTTTCTCTTTTGTCAATCTATCTTACATCACAATTACTTATTTCTGATTTATATTAAATTTACAAGAACATTTCAATCCTGTAGGATAAATTCGGAAAGTTACCAACTGCAAATCACAGGACTTAGCAAAACTAATTGTAAAATAACAAGTTATTTAAACTATAAACAAGGCATTTCTACATTAAGGTACAAAGTCGACTAAGCTCTAACAGTGATAGTAGTAAACAAAATTTATTGTGAGAAACACTTGACGCGAACATGTTCTAATGGAATGTGAAGACGGTTAAGCAGGGAAACATCAACTCAGTCTCATCAGCTATCAACCATCTTATTTTGACTGTAAACACCTCATACAAAATACATAACACACAGTAGAAAAGGCAAGGATATTTACACAGACAAGTTCAGATACTTTTATATACACTTCAGTCTTACACATCATGAACAGAAATATGAACCTCATCTTCTGACGGATTCCACTACCGTATATTCTACAAGTCAATACAACTGATTCGGACTTCATTCATCACTGTCTGACTCCATGTTGATTATAATGTGTATTCTATTGCAGCAGTCACTGCACAAGTGTGTGGGAGCATGTTCTAGGCAGATGTACTTTTCACAACCTTTGCATTGGAACCTTGTTGGTCTGTTTTCCCTTCGATCACAGAAATTGCACCGCCCTCATGTTGATTCTACTCCAGGCCTGGTTGGAAGTTTTACATGAGAAAGTCCCAAGATTTCCTGAAAACGAAGCTTGATTGTAGTTGGGATGTACTCAAGTTGAACCTTCGATTTCAAGTAGTCTGTGAGGAGCTGCTTGGCTAAGATCAAAAAAATCTTTCCTTGTGAATATGCTGTTGGTATTGTCTTTGAAAATTATATAGGCATTTATACCAGCAATATTTAGGAGAGAGAGGAACACAACCGAAGTCCAACATCATGATGTTCTTACCACGGAGTAAGTGCATTTTATTTTATCCACCTTATCAACGCCTGACTTCATGTACTTATAGAAGGTAATCATTGAGGGTTTTGATCCACCTGAAACGTCATCAATAGAATCGTCTTCATGGAAAGTAGATAGAACCAATACAACTTTGTCTTTTCTTCACTTGTATGACACAAGGGTTAGGTTTCTCCTGAAAGCGAATATGCTCGATTCCACTGGCCGCTTGCTAGCAGTTGTCATGAAAGGGGGAATTTCACGCTTATTCTTGCGAATCATTCCAACAAGCATCAGTTTATCATTTTCAAGCAAATCTTGAGCGAGAGGAACAAACACAAACCAGTTGTCACAAGTAACGTTTCTACCAAATTTCGATATGGGTTTAACCTATTTTTTTACAATTTGATGAGGCGTGTTTTCACACTGGTAGGGGCCTTCAGACTGTCTTCCACAATATATCACCATATTATTTGTATAATACATCTTGGCATCAGCAAGTGCAAAATTCTTTATCCCGTACTTAGCCGGCTTGGACGGGCTGTACTGACGAAAGCCGCATCTACCTCTACCTCTAAATGCATCTAGCATTTCATCAATAGTCACTAGTTCTGACAAACTGTAGTGCTCCTACAGTTACCAAGGAACAATTCTGCAAATTATTTCACTGCAGCGAGTTTGTCCGTCAGTTCACGCTGATTTCAGGAGTTGATGTCATCAAATTTCAAACATTTCAACAAGAAATGGAAACAATTTATGCCCATTGTAAGCCTGAAATACTCTATTCCTGTACCATCAGCTTGCCAGAGATGTTGCAAATTTGTGTGGGATACTTTCAGTGCCCCACCAAGGAACAGAAGTCTTAAACATGCCTTCATCTCAACAAGAATGGTATCAGCTGCATCTCAGGGCCGAGAGAATTTCGAACGAATCGTCGATATGCAAAGATTTGTGCATGTTACAATTTCTTGTAGCATTTCGTCGGTAAAGAACAATTGCAGTGCTTCAACAGGCGTCTTAGCATTCTTGGCAACTCCTACTACTCCAAGCAAGTGTTTTATAATATTATACGATTCATTACAGGCCGATGATTCCATTGGGTCCCATCCTTTCCAACATACATTTCATGCTGCTCACATTCAGTCATGTCCTCTTCACACGTGGACTGTTCGCTCTCAGAATTACGATCACTATCATTTATGACGTCCCGATCACTGTCATCACTGTCCAACCACTGCTTGATTCGATCTATAACTCTCTGAATAAATGGCAATAACTGCCTGGAAAGAGGACGCAAAATCATTATTCATA
This sequence comes from Anabrus simplex, assembly GCF_040414725.1. Lineage (NCBI taxonomy): Eukaryota > Metazoa > Arthropoda > Insecta > Orthoptera > Tettigoniidae > Anabrus > Anabrus simplex. The sequence goes on along the minus strand of NC_090270.1, from coordinate 202,186,478 downwards.
GCTGATTTTGTAATATCGTTTTTATCCACCTCTAAATAATTACAAGTAGAAAATATGTCAAAATGTGCCCACTACTACACTTGTAGTTAATAAAAGTATATAATTTTAGAATAAATAATAACAGAAGAATGGATGACTTACGAAAAGAATGAATAAGATTAACAAGTCACCAATACACACCTACAGACTGAGACTCCGCAAGTCTGCAGTTGACAATATAAACTTCTCTAATCAACAGCTCGGTGACTGAGACATTCTCTCACAGTCACGGCCTTGTATTGTTGCAGAAGGAAGCTACAAGAAGGCAACCTGTTCCACCTTGCTTTGTTGGCCTGTAATACCAAAAAGTAATGAAGTGCGGACTGTCATTCTCCGCGCCGCATGTAACGGAGGGTTAATGATGAGTTGCTATGGTATTACTTGTCTGCTAGTGAGGGAGCAGCATGAGAACAGCTTGCGCCTAGGGGGCCTAAAGAGCACTTGCTTCAAAGCACTATTATCGACTGTTAACAAGATGGGAATGGAGAATACAAATCTCATACTAATAGGCTACTATTCCTAATATTACAATCTAGTTGAAAATACAACTTCATGCTGACACAGGCTACTGTACTCCAGTAGCATGCAGCATCTGATGTAGAACATCAGGCGTCAAAATCTTCATCTGCCGTATTGGTAGAGTCATCATCAGTGTCTGTCAAACTACCATCAAAATTGCTAGCTGCCTCAACCACAATGTTAGTTTCCTTATCAGATTGATTATTGCTTTACAAACAAACATATGTCACGATCCTTCAAGTTCTTGCTCCATTAGTGATTCACTGCACTAGCAGAATTTTTTTTTCCATATTCTATAATACTCTAAAAATGTTTTGTCTTCATTGCTTGCGGTCATAATTTATAACCTTCCATCCTTAGTTTTGCATACTATCTTCCCACTTCTGCCTCTAGCCTTAGCAGCTATTTTCACAACTTCAGAGACCTCTCTTTTTTCTTTTTTTTTGCTAGTTGCTTTACGTCGCACCGACACAGATAGGTCTTGTGGCGACGATGGGACAGGGAAGGGCTAGGAGTGGGAAGGAAGCGGCCGTGGCCTTAATTAAAGTACAGCCCCAGAACTTTAAAACATTGTGTATGATATTTGTGCCCAGTGACCAGATCACTTCATGTGATTTCCTTCGTGGTTGTTTCCATTCCATGAAGGACAACAGTTCTGTCAACCAACACAGAAATAAAAATTTTAAAAACTGATCTCCAACAGCAATTCCCTGCACAAGCACAATAGCTTCACTTTTACTAAGACAACTTATGAGCATTCCACAAAGACATGAATGCATCATTTGTGCTGAAGTAGCAGATTATATCACTCTGTTTATAGCAAATAGTTACTGTCACCGCCACTGATAATCACTCATCACATGCATAATACAAAGTACAATGGAAACATAAACAACAAAACTTCATTCAGCAACGGCCTTCCATCAACATCTGGTAACATCTTACACAGGGCTAAAAAGATCTGTGTGTAAGTAGCTTTGGAACAAGAATTCCCACATAATCACTAAAATAAATGCTAATAAGAGCAATAAACCAGTCATAACCAGGTACTGTTGAATCCGTACAGCAAAAAGCATTATCAGAGAAGCATTGTAGTAAAAATGAACTTACATGGAGGAACAACCTGCTGACGAGTACTGTATCACATGTTACATATGTGCCTGTATCAGTGAGTGAGTGAGTGAGGAAATGAAAGGTTCACAATGCTAATTATACTTGTACCGGGAGATACACCTCTACTCCGCTCATTCAAAATAAGTGCCTTAATAAACTCATCTATCGACCAAAAGTGGAAACTGATACTATATGAAGTTGGAACTTTAATCAGAAGATGTCACCACTGAAATATTAAGTAATTTTGTTATTGTGAAGTTTCCTAAACTGACTGAATTTCTCCTTGTTTTGTTTGCTATACATCAAGAAGTTTGAACATTTTTCCACAGATGACACTACCAAAAACTCTGATCATGCACTCTGGTGCAAGGTGAAAGGTGAAAGAACTTATAACTTAAAGAACTTATAACTTAAAGAACTTATAACTTAAAGAAGTTATAACTTAAAGAAGTTTTGTATTTCTAGGTTGTCCATAACTGACTATGATCATTTATTTTTGGGTTGGCAACACTTCTTTTCTTTCCACCAGTTTTGAAACTAGCCGATCAGGAATTTCTGTAATTAATTTTCAACCTATCACAGGCTTTTTGTTCGATTTGAGTTTAACTTTTGAGATTAACCAATAAAATTGAGAGGGTGTGGCCGGTTTAGTCTTTAATTCTCTCAAACCTTCCCTGAGGGTATATAAGTTGCAGCTTTTCGGGTTTCCTTGTCAAATGTTCACCGTCTTTATAAGTGTGTGTGTTAAGGCAGGAGGTGCAGTGCCTCTTTCTTCGGCCAGCAGAACATCTACAAGATAATGGCCACATAAATTCTATCTTTCTTGCTGTATCCGCTAATTAATCTGAGGGGAAGGTCCGAATCTTTAACTTTGTAACAATACTTTTCTAAAATGTAACTTTTCTTTCAGCTAATGTAAAAACTTCATAAAATCTTTAATTGTAAATTGGGGATATAGAGCGAGTTACCCTCTCAAGCTCCCCTTCATCTTGGTTTGAGGTGTCTGCGTTTTAGCAACTTTTTTTTTTCCTGTAATGTATTAAAGTTATTTCCATTCGAGCCACCTCAGTAGTTTGGGAATAGCCCCAGTTTCATCGGTCGAGAGCCCTATAGGTTTTAATATTTCATTATCTGGAGCGCAGCGTTCGCCTCCATTCAGTTTGTGTTCGGGCCGTTTATTTATCCTGTTCTTTTTTCGCAAAGGCCCTGTAGGCTGGATACGAGATACCTCTGTGTAATAATATTTCAATTTGTAAAGAGTGCCTTGAGAGGCTAGAGATTGTCAGATTTTCATGTAATGTTGCCTTGAGTAGGCTGGGAAAACTGAGAGCCTGTTAGCTCTTTTTCAAAGTTTTGTAACAGTAAAGTGTGCCTTTGGGAAACTAGATATTGTAATTCAGGGAGCAAGTGCTCTTGAATTAGGGGATTTCTGCCCTTAACTCAATAATACCACTTTCAATTGTAAATTTGTAACCTAGGGGCTTGTAGCCCAGAATTGTCAAGGTCTGAATCTTGAATTTTCCAATTTATGAAATTGTCATTGTACCTGATGTTTCATTGTTATGTTTATTCAGTGAAAAATTGTTAAGTTTGAAATTCTAAAAGAAATATAACCTTCAGTTCAAGTTTTAAATTAATTTTGATATTGTAGATAGACCCATTCACCCCGGCACCTTCTTTAACCTCTTTCTGCTCCCCGGGTATTCCCGTAACAATACTAATACTTACATTATATGGAAGAGCTCAGCACATCCATCTGTTGACATGTTAGGCCAAGGTCCAAGCCAGTGATCAAACATATCAACATGATCATCGGGAATTTCGAAGTCAGTCAAACGGCGGAGTACATGCCTTTGAAATATAAAAATTACAGAATAAGGCACATCCCAAATAAAGTAAAGATTACAAAAAATAATTTCATTCAAAACAACAGAGATGTGAGAGAGGAAGGAAAGAACAGTAAACTATACTTACAGTACTTAGGAAAGGGTCGGGGTGAAGCTACTTAATAACATCAAGAACAAACTGATAAAACAATAAAATATTATACTAATACAAAATATTCATTGGTGGTGGTAAGAATGGTAAGCTTTAATGCTGTATCCTGTACATGGCTATGAGATGAAAGCTGGAGCAAAATCAAGAAACAATCCAAAGAGGGGCAGTTATCAAATTGTGCCTTGGTCAAGATAATTGTGCCACTTGTACTAGCCAATTTTTAATTTGTCCTCTTGAATTCCAACTTTATCTTCATATTATAATCTGCCCTACTTTCAAAAGCTCCACTTAAGTTTATTTTGTCTACTAATGTAATTTCATGCCACCTCTCCACTGACAGCTTGGAACATCCTGTTGAATGTAAAACAAAAGCTAAACACTATTTATTGTAACCTTAAAAAAGTTACATATATTTGATGAAACTAGTTTTGGTCTTGCTAGAGACCATCATCAGTCAAAATCAATAAAAGTTAAGGCAAGACATGAATTATAGATAAAATTAATGTGAAGCAATCCTGTGTTGTTGATAATCTGTGCAAGACAAGTAAAGATGCTCGACTAAGTGGTATGTTACAAGTACAAGTAACAACTCTCATTATTGTCCCGTATTGAAGATGATGCTAGGCATAGAATCTCAAGGATAATTTAATAAAACCACCTATTCAATACTTTCCACGTTTAATGTGGTTTGAATCTACATGAATTTATGTAGACTTATCAGGTCAGGTACATGTTTCACCCATTATTTGGGCATCTGCAGCCTGTAGACAACCTTTAGGTCAAGGCTGGGGACCTTTTTAACTAACATGCCAGGATAATAACTAAAAAAATGTGAATAAAACATAACTGTGGGTAACAAATTAATGGCGTTTTAACACAAAACTTGTCGGTCCTATTCTATCTAACTTAAACATATGTCCAAAACTAAAATGGATCTTTTTCCTCTATCATAAGTCTTGGATAAAGAAGATATTACAAACCGGGGTTCATTTGACCCTCCTATATCATTTCACGTTCTTGACGTACCGTAACTAATGTCAGAATGTGTTGTCAACCACAAGTGGAGATTTAGAACTGATTCTTAGTTCAGGTAGAAGAAAAGGACACAATTAGGAAAGGAGTTAGACAAGGTTGTCCTCTATCACCATATTTATTTTGAGGAAGCTATTCAGATCATGAAGGAGAAGACAAAAGGAATAAAAGTCAATGATGAAAGGATACATTGTATCAGATTTGCAGATGACATCGTAATAATTGCAGACTCAGAAAAAGACATGAATAGAATGCTGAAAGTCCTCTCAGGCACTCAAACTATGGAAATTAAAAGTAAACAAATGGAAAACGAAAGTAATGGTAGTACGGAAAAATATGGAAGAAATTAAAACCAATATAAAAATTGATGACGTCAGAATTGATCAGGTGAAACATTCTGTTATCTTGGTAGTATGATAACAGAGGATAATAGATGCTTCCTGGAAGTAAAGAGAAGAATAGCATTGGCAAAACTGGCATTTATGAGCAAGAAAAACATTTTGACCAGCACACACATGAATATAGATGTCAGAAAATCCTTTGCAAAATCATTTGTATGGAGTACACTTCAGTATGGAAGTGAGAGTTGGACTCTGGGTAAATTAGAAAGGAATCGACTTGAAGCTGCTGAAATGTGGATATGGCGGAACATAACCAAAACGAGCTGGACGGAAAGAAAAACCAACCTGGAAGTCTTAAGGGAAGTTAAAGAAGAGAGATGATTTTTAAATGAAATGGAAAACAGGAAATTAAAATTTATTGGACATGTCATCAGACACAATACCTTCATCACTAACATACTTGAAGGGAAAGTGCTGGGAAAGAAAGGCAGAGGAAGACCTAGGGTGAAGTATTTGGACGACATCAAGAAGAGGTTAGGTTGTGTCAATTACATGGAACTGAAACGAACAGCCAATGGAAGAAAAGAGTGGTTGCATCGACAAGGCATTAGCCTTTAGAATATTGACTGATTGTTAGTTGTAGGCTGGTCAAGATTGTTGTGAATGAAAATATAAATTTAAATTAATGGTGTTTTTTATACAGTTAAAAACTTGTCAGCACTGTTCTATGTAACTTAAAAATATGTTCAAAACTATAATGGATGATCTTCCTCTAACATAAGTCTTGAGAAAAGAGGATTTTGATACAGGGGCTTATTTTACCCAACTTTTCATTTTCATGTTCTTGACGTAACTAATGTTGAAATGTGTTCTCAAACACTAGTGGAGATATAAAACTGATTGTTATATATAGACTGGTCAAGAACGTTGTTTTGAATGAAACTGTAAGCATCTTTCGGGTCTTATGTAACGACAAGGAATTGTAAAGAGTACAATATTAGGCTGTTTCTTATTTTTAGGCTGCTGCTTAATTGAGAAGGAACACCCTAGACACTTGATACAGTCTTGTATGAACATCATTCCCGTGGATATGTTGCTTGGTCTTTGGAAGCGATCTTAAGATTATCTGTAATGAAGTAAAAAAGTAATTTTAATTAACAATTTAGAGCACGCGTTGTGACAAAATGTATTAAACTAACACCTCATAACTGTAAAATGACTTACTTGTTCAATTCATACTAGGTGGACCTGTCTGTTCCAGCAGTGCCTGTCTTATTAACATTTCTGCTCCTGGTGTTGTATTGGTGCGGTAATGGAGGGGCGGGGCATGAAGGGAGAGTGGGGGTAGGCTGGTCTATGGACATATGTGTTATTGCTGGAGGGGAGTTTCTAGAAGCGATATGGGCGGGCTTAACATTTGGCATGGTGGACGAAGCATTTGAGTGTGGAGATTTAAATAATTGAGGGATTTTGTTTTGATTTCAATTCACGATATTAATTACTCTAGGTGTTAATTCGTACAAAGAATTTTTAATTTCACTGACATCATTAAGATTTTGATTTTTATTATAGATCTGGTCCAAAAAGATGTGTAGATTTTCCAGTTCGTTCATTAATTTCCCTTTACCTATGCTTCTAATGATGGTAAGATCTTTTACTATGGATGTAAAGTGATGGCCCGTTTCTCTCAAATGTTGGCTCATCACTCAGTACTGTGTTTTTGAGCATTATAATGTTCCAAATATCTCGTGTGAAAGCTCCGTCCAGTTTGATCGATGTAAGAAAAACCACATTGTGTACATGTCAGTTTATATACGCCAGATATTGAATAATGGTTGCTATTGTAATTGACCTTGTTGTGATTAAAAAATATGTTTTGATTTGTGTTGACTGTCCTGAAGGCTTGTGCTTCTTTAAAGTATTTCCAATCTGATGGACGGCTGGGTTATTATATGTAAATGTGGCGAAACTAGTTTTTTTTTTAGGTTTGTCTGGGACGAGATTAGTGGACAATTCAATTTTGATTTTATTAATTAAACGGTTTACCATATCAGTTTTAAACCTGCTGAGTTGAGCAAGATTCCTTGTGTATTTCAGTTCAATTGTTAAATTGTTGGGAGAAAGAGGAATTTAATTAAAGGCTCTACAAATTAAATTATAGAAAGAGGCTTGTTATTGGGACTTGGGGTATAGGGATGAATTCATAATAGTTAAAGGGAGAGTGTGTAGGTTTCTTGTATATTTGAAAATCGAAGGTATTATGTCCGCATGTAACTGTTAAATCCAAAAAGTTTAAGGAATTCTTGACCTCGTCCTCTTTAGTAAACTTAACATTGGGTTCAATTTTGTTTAGGGACTCCAAAATCTCGTCACTATTAGTGACATCTTTGTCAAAAATTATGAAAGTATCGTCTACAAATCTGACCCATAAACATACGCCTTTTATTTGTGTTATAATTTTTGTGTGTTCTATTGTATCCATATAAATGTCTGCTAGGATGCCAGAAAGGGGGTCGCCCATCGCTAAGCCTTTTTGCTAGTAAAACTTTCCACCGAAAGAGAAATAGTTATTGTTGAAGACAAAATTTAAAATCTTCAGGAATTCTTCAATTTCCATCTTACTAATATTATCATTGATGATTCTTGCAGTTTCTTTGGTAGGGATGTTTGGGTACATATTTACAACATCATAGGAGCACACTGTGTGATTGGGTCGCAGGTTTAACTTGTTTAGAATTTCGCAAAAGTTACCTGAAATTTTTAAGGGATGTTTATTATTGAATACGTAATGTTTTTTAGGAAGCCGTGAATGAATTTTGATACATTATAGGTGGGGCTGTTTCTACAATTTATGATAGGGCGTATTGGATTATCCTCCTTATGAAACTTGGGTAAGGCTCTGCCTGTCGGAATACTAGGGTTCATATTAAATAGTTTTTGTTGTTCCTGTTCATTGAAAAGAAAGTTAGAACTTCTTATTAGAGTTTTAAGATTTCGCTGAATTCTTGCGGTTGGATCTTAGTTGACTATTGTGTAAATTTTTTCCTTAAAAAATTCTTCTGTTTTTTGAACGTATGTGTGTTGATCTAGGAGAACTGTGGACCTTCCTTTGTCTGCTTTTGTGACTATAATGTTGTTGTTGCCTACTTTCTTTTTTATGTTCCTGATTAATTTTTTGTGGTTGAAATTAAAATTTGCGTTTATTTCTTCCGCTAATTTTGGTAATTTCTTTTTTACTTCAAATCTGGTATCATTTTGTGTCTGCAAAGGGAGTTTAGAAATGTTAGCCTAGATCTCAGCTACTCTACTGATAATGTCCATTTTCTTTTTTTCTTGATAGGCCAGGTAGTTTTAAGCCTCTATTCAAGATCTCCATCTCTTCTTCAGAGAACTGAACATCTGTCAAATTAACTACTGTAGGTGTGTTGTCCTGACAGGGAACCGCTTTTTGCGTGTCTAAACTATGCTTACGAAACCATAATTGAGATGCTTTTAATTGGGATATTTGCTTGTCAAGAGTAGCTTGCTTCCTATCCAATAAAACAATAAATTTATTGTCTACGTGTAGTTGGAAAGAGTTCCATTCTAACGGATGTAAATCCTGAGCTAACGCTAAATGAACTTTATATAACTGCAGATTTAAAAGTGTCTTCTTTTTATATGATGCTTTAGTTTCAGTTCTTAACAAAATGTCATTGACTTTGTTTTGAACTCTATTCAAACTTTGGTTAGTTAAGTTTTTTCGCTGTGTAGGCTTCAAAAACTTTGGGATCAATTTTAGTTCTAGACACTGTTTTAAAAAGGCTATATCTTTTGTTAGTTTATAAATCTTGACCTTAAAGTTGAAATACCTATTTAAACAGTATTTTGCCTGGTTGGCTATCCTCTTTACCCAAGACTTATGATAGAGGAAGAAGATCCATTTTAGTTTTGGTCATATGTTTAAGTTAGATAGAATAGGGCCGACAAGTTTTAATTGTGTTAAAACACCATTAATTTGTTACCCACAGTTATGTTTTGTTCACATTTTAAGTTATTATCCTGGCATATTAGTTAAAAAGGTATGTTCTGAGCTGTCAGCGGAGAGATGGCGTGGAATGACATTAGTAGACAAATAAGTTTGAGTGGCGTATTTAAAAGTAGGAAAGATCACAATATGAAGATAGAGTTGGAATTCAAGAGGACAAACTGGGGAAAATATTCATTTATAGGAAGGGGAGTTAGGGACTGGAATAACTTACCAAGGGAGATGTTCAATAAATTTCCAATTTCTTTGAAATTATTTAAGAAAAGGCTAGGAATACAACAGATAGGGAATCTGCCACCTGGGCGACTGCCCTAAATGCAGATCAGGATTGATTGATTGATTGAAGATTTGGATGTTAGACACTCGTCACGATCACATGTCCTGTGTAAGTTCAGTTTTCTTCCAATTTGAAGAATGCACTTCGTGTCGAACTGAATTCAAGAAAATTCTTTGTGTCGAACTGAATTCAAGAAAATTCTTCAAGTGCTAGTATTTCAAGTGTTTCACCTGGTCTTCTGTGAAGTGCATTCTTCAAATTGGAAGAAAACAGAACTTACAAGACGTGTGATCGTGATGAGTATCTAACATCCAAATCTTTACTTGTCTTGCACTGATTATCAACAACACACGATTGCTTCATAAATTTTATCTCTAATTCATGTCTTGCCTTAACTTTTGATTTTTGACTGATGATAGTCTCTCGCAAGACCAAAACTAGTTTCAACAAATATATGTAACTTTTTTAAGGTTACAATAAATAGTATTGAATAGGTGGAAACCTTCAGCTTTTGTTTTACATTATATTGATCTTCAATACAGAATAATATGAACTTTATTACCTATGACATACTGTTAAGTCAAGCAGCTCATCTTTTTACTTCCAAGTCTTCCCAGCCCAGAGTGTGTAACATTTTTGTAACACTACTCTTTTGTTGAAAATCACCAAGGACAAATAATGCTGCTAGCCTTTGAATCTTTTAAAGTATTCCTGGTGTGGGTCTCATACACTGGAACCATTCTCTAATTGTGGTTGTACCAATTACTTATATGCCCTTTCCTTTACATCTTAGTACAACTCCTAAATACTCTCATAACCAGATGAAAAGATCTGTAACCTTTATTTACAACCCCATTAATCAGAGTACTCCTAAGGTCTGCTGAAGACTTCGGTCCAGTCATTGCTGATTGATTGATTGATTGATTGATTGATTGATTGATTGATTGATTGATTGAATGCAAATATACAGGTATTAGCCCAATTACAATATTTGCTCATAACTTCTAATCTTATAAAACATAAATAGAAAAATACAAGAAATAAGATAATCACAAAATAGGGTATGAAATAAAGAGTTACCTAACTACAGTATAACAGCCGTGATAAAGATAAAGAATACAATAAAAAGAAGAATAAAAACAAAACAAAGACCGGTAACATGGCCTCATTCATCTAACTAATTATGTGTAATAAATGCTTACAAGATTTCAAAAATTCGGATTTCTTATTTTGAAATAAAATATTCAGAGCACGCAATTTATTATACAGTGATATCATTCTGTATAGGGGTGAATTTACATGTTTGTTTGTGTTAACTATTGGCAAGAAAAACAAATTCCTAAATTTACCTGCCAGTTTTCTAGGTGCATACAGTAGGAGTTGACAAGTTAGATCAATACTGTCTATTTCATTGTTAACCAGCTTATAGAGAAACATCATTGACTGACATTTTCTTCTGATATCAAGCCACAGATGTTGAATAATTTCCACAAACACTGAAATAATCACCTTAACCTTCTGCAATAGTTAATCCTAAAGTTTGTAGTACAATTAAACAGAAGTACACTATTTCTGTTCATTTTTGTTAGTCATAAATCATTATTTCTCAACTCTCTATGTCTGTGTATGTTACTTTATGTCCCCATGAGGCACAAGTAAGGATATACAGGGTGTATCTAAATTATACCAGCAAAATAATGTCAGGGATGTTCTTTGTGTTACATAAAGAGTGATGATGCAACCAGATTGGCAGAGAAAATGTTTCCTTTCGAGAAAATCAGGTTGATTTGTTACTTCCAGGGAGGTGATTCAAATGGATGAAATTGCCATAGTTACTGTACCAGAGTGGAAATCACTGCCCACTGCTGTGCTTGAGGGAAGGGAGGGGAAGTGAGGTTATGATAGAAGGAGACAGAGATAAATGTTCCATGTGAATGCACTACTTTCTTAGTTTGATTCGCGCAGAATATCGTCCTTGTCTTTTGCAACTAATATCCACAGTTTCTTTATTAAGCAGCCATAATTGTACACACAGTACAAGAACATACAGTAATTAAGATGCACTTGGCAGTCAAGGAATCCACCCAATCATTTCTCCTCTCGTCTATTGGTCTGAATTTCTTTATTATTTTACATGCATGAAGATGCAATGCAGCCAGCACATGATCATGCATTCCTTTACCCACAACACTGTAAAAGGAATGAAATACTGAATGAAAGAAACAATATGCCCAATGGTTTGATTACAGTAAATCTTCAATATTCCACCCGTCCCCCCGCTTCTACTTCGATCTTTTCACGTAACAAGAAAAGTCCATGGGAGTTAAATCGGCCAAGTGTGGAGGCCATTTAACTGGCCCAACAAGACCTACCTATCTCCCTGGACAATGATCATGTAAGTGTTGTTTGACGTGGTGAGTGAAATGCAGTGGAACGCCATTGCGATACAGCCACATTTGCTGCCGAATACCCAGAGGAACAAGTTCAAATTATCCAGGCAGTGGTTCTACCAAGAAACTGTAGCATTCATCACCGTTCAGGTGAGGAGGAAGAACATACGGCCCAAGTAAATAGCCACAAACCCCAAATACTGACATTAAACTGATGCTGAAATGTGCACACTACTGATACATGAGGGATTCCTTCCACCCTCTTTCACACAGTCGCCTGCCAATGGACACGAAGGTGGAATGATGAGGTTAATGGTGGTTAGGGTGCTGGAAACAAATCAGTGCAGCTTCTCTCCCGTTGCCATTTGCTGCGCCATTGGCTCGGTGCATATCAGCAATTTCTTCATTGGTGCACCAAAACTGAGCCATTCTCAACAATTTATACTGCAAACTTAGTAACTAATATGAACAAACAAAGAAAAAACTGTACACTGCCTACTGGGGATGGGAGGTGACTGCGCTATACAAATGAGAAACCTGCACACTGGTACCAAGCATTATCTCTGTCTCCATCAATCATACACCCCACTTCCCCTCCCTTCCCTGAAGCACAGCAGCAGGCAGCAATTTGCGCTCTGGCACAGCAAAAATGGTGAGTTTGTCAATTTGAATCACGCGCCCGGAAGTAACAAAGTAACGTAACTTTCTAGAAAATAAAAATTTTCTCCGCCAATCCGATTGCACCATCGTTTTTTATATAACACTAAGAGCATCCCTAGTTTTTTTTGTCTGTACAATTTAGATACACCCTGTATAAATAGCAAAAATGCTTATACATTGTTAATGTGGGGCTGGCCAGAGAACGGCTCTGACAGTTCCGGAGTGAGCGAGAAGGCAAATATTCAAGCAGTTTGCTCAGCCAGTACCATTAAAAGGATCTGTTTAGGTTTTTATATCAACCACCCACTGTTGCCAGAGTTTAGTCTCTGCTAGTCACATGACTACTGTTACATTGCTCCCTAGCACTGCTGGTACTCTCATCCAAATCTCTTGGAAGTGCAGTTTAAAAAATAAGAAAAGAGTGTGGAATTCTGTTTAATTAGTGTGAATGCTGTACGGATGCATTTCTATTAATAGTATTTACGCTGGCTTAATTTGTATTTAGTGTGTAATTTAAATTAGTTAACTGTAGATTTTCGTATTTCAGGAGTCCTATGGCTTGTTTTGACAGTGGCAAAAAGAACTTTGTCAGGGCATGACTCGAATAGTCAATCCAGACAGCTAATATATAATTTAAGAATATAATTAGAAGAAGAAAGCAGAAATTGTGGATTTCCAATTCCTGAATCAAAGGTAGTAAAAGAACTCCCGTAGCTCTGAAAATCGGAGAGATGACGGTTAAAAAGTTGACTGAAAAGAATCCAGATCATTTTTATCTTGAAATAAACTACCTTCCTCATTGTAAAAGAGTTTGTTCTTCTTCCATGAAATAAGGTAAGTTCTACTTCGTGAATTTCCAGTCAATTTCCTTAACTTGGTTGCACAAATATTTCTCTTCAATTCATCTTCAGAAATCTCCTTCTATTAGTCATAAACATGCCATATTTTTAAGAGAGAGAGATTTATTAAAGAAATTAAATAATCCGTCCTCCAATGAGGGTGACCATTCAGATCCGGGATACTGTTACAATTTCAATGAAGTTTAAAAAATATAAAAAAGTGGAAATTTAATCGTTATTGCTGTTATCTTCTTTTTTCCAGGGTTAGTGGGGGAAGAACGTCAATCACGTTCTCAGGTATAGATGGAAGTGAATTATTTTTGTAGAGAGTCCCTCAGTATCTGTACTACTATTTCCTCTATTTTGCAGAATGAAACTTTCAAATTTTGTAGGAAGGTCGATGCTCCGAATAGCAGGCCTCTGACAATCCACTGATCAATAGGTGTTTTATACTTTGTTGACAGGTAAGGCAAGCACGGAACATAAATAGCTTGTTTGCCTAGGTCCACATCCCGAACCTGATTCAGGTCTCTTTCAAAGCAAATGGTGGGATCTAAGACCATTGGTTTAATGTCCTTTCTGTTGATGGCTATGATGTCAACCCTCCAATTAGAGTCATCGGTAATGATGCAGTAAACTTCCACGTGCACCTCCCATCCATGCCGTCTCAAGCCTTGAGCAATCAATGTTCTTACACGATGGTGGCGATGGTTGCGCATTAGCTCAGTGCTCTGGCAGAATCCCAGCACATGTCCAAGGGTTTCTGTCTCATTACAGCCATTTTGGCGGCAACGGGTTGTGTTGAATGACCTACCAGGAACCAACCTGACTGCGGTGAGGTTGCATGACATCTTCACTGCGTTTATGTATTCAGAAGAGGATAGAGGTGATTTATGAGTCATCCAGGAGTTTGCATTTGGGCAGTCTGAATATAATACTACTCCCTTTCCTTTATGTAACAACTGCCACCACAACTGAAAGGATCGATTTGTCATAATTTCACGTAATTTTCTTCCATCAGTCTTTGGGGAAAGACTTTCTTTTTGTATGTCAAGTCTGTGGAGTGCCATATCTTGTTCTTCAGGTAACTTCCTTACGTATTGTAGGTGAACATCCTGAATATATAGTAAGCGATTGCAAATGTTGTAATGCTGTGTACCAGCTTCCCATTCTGTGCACATTATTCCCATCTCTCTGACCTTTCTGGCACTATACAGCATTGAATTTGGAGTATCATCTGGCAGCATCATTATTTCTTTTACAGAACAACTTATAATTTTGTCCAGATCTTTAAGAAAGACGTTTGATAGTTGTGTCAGGGGAACACACTGTAGAGGACAGATCAAACCCGGTCAAACAAATGCTTTAATAATTTTGATTTTTTTGTTCTGGTTTGGAAAGTTTTGTTCTTACCAGGTTATTTAAGTCAAAAGTTACTGTGCTTATTAGTTTATGTCTGTCAAGAGAAATTTCTTTGTTGAAGTCAATTCCTAAATACTGGATTCATTCATTGTCTGTTTTTATCGATAGGATTATTGATCCTTCGAGTGTAGTTACGTTTCCTTCAGTTAGTTTTCCTTTCTTCTGGATTATAGATTTGCTTTTAAGAGGATAGACATGTAAACCAATGTCTGCAAAGCTGCTTTCGGCTAAATTTAACAAGGAAGTAGCATCACTTTCGGTTTTGCTAATTATGACTAGGTGATCTGCGAAAACAAATGAGGATAATGGCGGTAGATCATGAGATAAAATATAGCCATAAAGTTGGCATATGTCATGGTCAGTGAGATTTTGTATTATAGTATTGATTGCTAAATTAAACAGCAATGGTGAGATAGAGGATCCTTGAGCTACGCCACACTTAATTTCAATGGGTTTTGATTTCTTATGATCAGCTTCCACTTGAACAGTGTCTACTTAAGTTTGGAGGAATTTCATATTGTCGGAGAGATCGTTTGATATGTTCATGTCCAATAAAAGTCAAATGCCTTTGTGATGTCTATAAAAATGCGCAACAATCCTTTTTGTAAAGTTTTGCATCCTGGAGGCAACCATTCATGAGGGAAGCATTGACATGAGTTCCAGGTAATGGCACGAAGTCAGGCTGGTGAGGACTTAGCGTGAAATATGAACGCAGTCTCATATCTAGTACTCGTTCGGTTATTTTCCTAATCACGGAATATATGGTTATAGTTCTCCATTCTTTTTTAACATTTATGTCTCCACCCTTATGTATTAAAATTGTTCTGATTATTTTGAGATTTGTAGGTACGTAGGAAAAATGAAGCATCGTGTTGATGAGTAATGACAGGAATTTACTAACCTTGAGGTGCTGTAATACATGAACTGTAATATGATCTGGGCCTGGTGAAGTGTCAACTTTAATGCCTTATGGACGTCATCTACTGAAATAGTGATATCAGCACGTATGTCAGTACTTTTTTCCATAAGAGAAAGAGGAGAATTGTTATTTTCGGTACCAAAAGTCCTTTTTCAAAATGATCCGAAATCATAGTTATTGGAATTTTACCAGAATGGGCCTTAGTAGTTTTGTCAAAAATTTTGTGAGCAATTTTCCGCCTCCGATTATAGAAATGATACTGGGCCACTTCAGTCATAATGCTCTATTTTTCTCTAGTTGCCTTTTAGATCTCCACTGTGGGTTACTAGATGTTTTATGGTCATATTTACGATTACATTGTAAATTTCTACTTTTGTAATAGCTAACAGCAGGATGTTGAGGGCCAGGTTTTTGATTTACCTGATCTGCAAAGAACTGCATAACCTCAGAAGTAAAAGATTCCAGCGGATCAGCATCACCGTTTTGCATAATGTTTGAAATTCTGTCCTCCCAACTCTTCATAGGATTTGTTAACTGTCCTCAATTTTTCAGTGTAAATCCTTGAAATATTCTGTGATCTAGCCATGTTTGTACAATCACCTTACCAGCTTTGAAAATTCCTGTCATTTAAGCCAGTAACCTTGGTTGGTTCCTGTTTCTAGGAAACAAAAAGTGGTCACTCTTATCTTTACAAGTTGAGTGATGCAGAAAATAGCTGTGCTAATTTCAAAGTACAACTTTTGTTGAGGAGAGATGAGAATTTACAATGTACAGTTATGTGGACGATGTGTAAGGATAACTCTTAAAATAATCATCATTCAATACTCAAAATTAATGCTGCAAATTAATATTAGAATGTGATATTAATGATTAATGATTTCATATTTTGATAATTATGGCTCCTAAAATCATACCTCAATTAACCCCAGTTCATTTACTGCACGTTCTCAGTATCTACCTAGAATTCTTAAAAACTCCATTCTGAATTATTCTATGCACCAAGTACGTTAACCACATACTGAAATATTGGTGGAGTTCAAATTGGAATGATTGAATGCAGAGCTGTGTTCAGCTACTCACATGCCGGAGCTCTTTCAAAGAGCATGCATCTCCCAGCAAGTAGTTTGGCAACACTGCTCACAAATGTTGAAGTCTTTTTCTTAGAGGCCCAATAATAGAATGGTGGATATTGAACACATACTGTGAAATTTTATTTCATACTACTTTGTAGAGTCTTTTAGTACAATTCAAACAAAAGGTTTTATATCTCAAAACAATTCCCAATAAACTCACTATTAATATATGAGCCTCAGGAATATCATTAGATCAAACCCCTTTAATTATCTGAGCTGTAGCTATTACAGCTCTACTTCTCCTTCTCTCTTTAACTGTAATAGCCGGGGCTATTAAAATACTACTTACTGACCAAAATTTAAATACTTCTTTCCTTGACCCTGCTGGTGGTGGAGATCCGATCGTTTATCAACACCTTTTCTGATTTTTTTGTCATCCAGAAGTATATATTTTAATTCTCCCAAGATTTGGAATAGTCTCACATATCATTAATCAAGAAAGTGGGAAAAGGGAAGCCTTTGGAACTTTGGGTATAATTTATGCAATTTAAGCAATACAATACTTTCTTTCTTAGCACAGTGTAGTATGAATGCCCTGTTTGTGCCATTCGTATAGGCCTACTCATTGTTTTCAAGTATTCAAGGATTTGTCTTTATGGCTACTCCCCATTTAGTGTTAGCCATTAATCATTAGAAATATATCATTCACTCTCACTCGGTACCTATTATAACAGGTCTGTACAATTATCAGTAGCCAACTGAATACGCCGTGCCATGTTGATATCCGCACTGGAGCTCCAAGAGATAGCTCTAAATAGCTGACATTATTTTATTAAATACATGAAGGTTTAAAGAAAGAAATAAAGAAAGAAGATGCAGCAGTAATTTATATTCCACAACTATACCGTTTGGAATCCTAATCTCGCCTGCAATTTCATCAATAACCAAGGAAATACGAGGTGCATAAAAGCGAGAATTCTCGTAGCCCGTTACCTACTGTCGGCTGTCACCTAATGTCATCTGAGAAACTACAAGAATTCTCAGGGCTTGTCACCCATGTAGCACATAAGACAATGAATCTGCATATAAATGCTGAAATACGTTGTTGTCACATAGGGCACATCGCATTGGGCGCGCCATCTTGTACAATGATTCTCGGCGCGTAAGAAGACCCGTGTATATACAAAGTTTCCATGGCTACAAAAAATGTACAATTAAAAAATACAACGACACTAAAATCTAAGATCCCTCTACTCCATGAGATAATTGAAATTAGTTAGAATTGTAGCCAACAGATAGCACAACAAGCTGCGAATGATGCCCATGCGAAAAAACTGAGATCACTGGGACCTGTCAACAAGTGCTGGCCGCAGTAATACGGAAATCTCCGGGGCCAGTCAATGTGTAAAGAGCCTTTCACTACTTACAAATATTAAATAATCTAAGTATAGCTTAGGGACCACTTACCCATAATCGGTCACTCCAGGAAAAGTGACTTCTATTCCAGTCCATACAATGCCTTTATACGGACTCTCGTGGTAGACAGAAGGGAAGGTCTCTTTCCCTACTACATTAATCACCTGTGAAATTAAAAAATCACACATATAGACATTACTGTTCTAGATAAAAGTTACCAATTGTATTAACACACTTTAATGTTGCTCATTACCTTGCTCTGCAAAGTGAGAAGCTTACTTCAGCAGCAAAGCTGACAAAGAAAGGACCATTATACAGAATGCTTGGGAAATAAGTACAACTGTCTTGTTTTTCCTGCTAGTTATTGGTAGAGCCCTGAATACGTATGACAAAATAATGTCCTATTTCAAAAATAAAAGAAATTAAGTTTAAACTTTTATGTTTGATGAATGACTTAAGCAGCCTTTACATGCTCAGATTTGTCTGCACAGACCACTTTTGCAACGACTATCTGCACATCTGGTCTAAGCTGTTCATGCTGCCTTTACACATTCCGACCCTATGTACAGCTTTCGCACAGTCCTGAATTTGTAATCCAAGAACGCAGAAAGTATTCCCTGCTCATGGCAAAAGTAACGCAGAAAGTGGTTCTTCTGTCTAGTGTTATTATTTTGGAAGTCAAAAAGAGGGAGAAATCATAACGTAGGAGGTGGACAAAGGAGTGACTTCTGCGGTGTGTTTCGCTTTCACGCGTTAATCTTTTGAAGGAGTTGAAATTTTGAAAAAGATGACTGGTTTAACTACTTGAGAATGGACGAAGACACATTCTTACTGATGTTGCAGTATGTCACATCGTATATAAGGACACAATATAGTGTACTGAGAAAACCGATAAGTGCTTTTTGAAGACTTGTAGTAATATTGAGGTTCCTATCAAATGGAAGGAGCTATTACAAATATAGTTGGTCCATTATTGGACATTATAAATCTTCCAACTAACTCATTCCTGGTTGCCAGCGTTTCACCCCAGTGTGCTAAGTTGGGCTATGCGGATCTTAAATTTTCTGCTGTAGTATCTGGTTCATCACTAAATGTACATGTATAATTATGTGAATCTTGTGAAGACTCACTCATAGCTGTTCTTTTAACCAAAAGCAAACACTGCAGCGCAGCACAACACTACACCTTCCAGGAAAAGGACTGAGTTATCTGTCTGCAGCGTGGTCTGCATAATCCTTGCACACTCAGACTTGTCTGCACATGGTCTGTGTTAATTCCAACTCCACCAGACTTCACAGGTCGAACACAGACCACAGCACAGACCAAGATCCTAGTAGGTGATTCATTTACACGTAACAACTACTCTTCGATTTGTCTGCACCAACACTGCCCGTACAGACAGATCTGTGTAAATGTCTGAACATGTAAATGGGCTTTTAGAAATATGTTGACATTCATTACAATATTTTTCAGTGTGAAAATGTTTGCTTCTTGTACTGATGTACAACATTTCCATGCAACTTATGCATATATACTACCTGAAGCTACAACGCAGTGATGTATTTACACATGCATAGTGCCTGAAGAATGGTGCAGCAGGAAGTATAAGATGAGAGGCAAACAAATCTACTACGCTACCTACCTCACAAACGTAACACTCTCCATCAAGCTCGCCCCTCGCCCCTTCGAACAAACCATTTGCTAAATTGTTTGTTTAAATTTCTTACACATTGATTACTGGGTTATTAGTTATTAGACAGCATTAGAAAAAGATAGGAAGATTATGCAGAAGTGAAAGAAAGGGCAAAAGATCGAGAGATAAGGAGGTCACAGCCATGATTGGACCCACCAGATGGCAGAACAACCTATGATGATGATGATGATGATGATGATGATGATGATGATGTTGTTACTGGGTGACAGTCAATGATGCATGGAACTTTCTTTCATTAAAAACTGTGAAGCTCAGTTACTCACTGTGCAAGATTGCCTTTAGGAAACAAATTTTTCAGGCTAGCAAACTATGAAACTATATTCCTGGATGTAAATTTTTACAGTAATAATCTGGGATTGTGTTAGATGAATTGAACTTATAAATTTGGTTGCTTTATTGTATCCACTGTGTTCAGAAGCCTGTATTTGCTTTTGGTAGTAATGAAACTGTTAAAACTATGGTCTGTCCTATTTTCAAGTGGGATTTTAAACTTGGACAGTCTTATTTCCTTCTAGCCATTTGTGGACGTATTTTTCTGGGTTAAATAACCTTTCTGTTCGGTTAATTATATAAAGACTTTCCTATTTGTTAATATGTTTGCTCCTGAGAAGGTCTACTTCCCCCTCAGCTTAGGTAGTCGTAGCACTGGCCACTGAACGGCATTCAATGTTATGTTACATTAAATCTGGTCCCTGCTTGTATGAAGTTTCTTTTACTCTATTTTTTTCTGCTTTAGTAATAAGTCCCTTTCCCTATGCTTTATGATCATTTCTTTTTATGTTGTAAGGTTGCTCTTGAGACCATTCATATTATTTAGAAGAAGAATGGCTGATAGCACGATTGTATCATGACAAATAATAATTATGAAAATGGAATGACCATATACAACGTGAATATAGTATTGATATGAGATACAGAAGACCTTGGATGAAGCATTATTTTGAAAAAACGCTGTTCTTTTGCTTTGATTAAGAGGTATTGTTCCAGATTTACGAGTTTAAAAAGTGAAAAAAGTTGATAAGAATATTAGAATAAACGGCAATATATAGAATATAGAATAGATTAGAATATACAGCAATTAAGAGAGATATAAAACATAAATGAAGTAAATAACATATGAAAGCATACCTATAAAATACGTACCATAAGGTATTTATTTAATATATAAAATTATAATAGTGTTTAACAGAAGGCAAGTGTAATTTTTAATAGTACCAACATATGATTATATGTACTCTAAAGGGTCGTCCATTGAACTAATGAACTGACATTCTGAGTTTCAGTGATGAAGCAATGAGTATTAAGAAGTGTTTCCAAAGAATATTGACCTGTAAAATGGAGTGCTAAAAAAGTAAGGATGAGACGGGAATTCTGTCTGATGTCTGTTAAAAAATCATGACCAGAGGCAGATGAAGTCAGCAAAAAGGTGAGTAAAATATCCCTTATTTTCCTTTATTTTCAATGTAGATTAATGTAAATTAATTTTTGAATGTCAGGATTTCTTTCTGGAAACCTTATTCTGGTTGCCATTTAGTTAACTGTGCTCGCCCTCTGTTGCTACTAATCACAAACCTATTATATACCTAACATAGCAGTTCTACTCGCAAGTAAAGGCGATCAGTGGTGTTCCTCGTGTGATGGTACAAATTAAAAGCAGTCTCATGGCTTTAATTCAGTCACCCCTTGGTCGCCCCTCTTAGTTACCTCTTACGACAGGCAGCGGATACCGAGGGCGTATTCTTTGTCTGCGGCCCCCACCCACATGAGGTTGTGTGTTTGGTCTGCGAGAGCTATTTTATTTCGCTCAAGTCCGCTGGCAAGCCAGTTAGGACCCCCTATCTTCCACCTGGGACATGCCACGTTGGAGTATCCCCTCTCCTCCTGCTAAGCCAGCGAAGTAGGTTCGTGGCTATCACATTTAACAACTGTGCGTAGACATTCTTCTGACAGTTTATTAATGATTTAAGGCAAGAAGATCTTGGCCAGTGAAGTTGATAAGACACAATAAAGGTTAAAATGCAGAATTAGGAAGATTTAAAGTAGTACAGTTATTAAAGCCCTTCAACATTGGTTCCAGGCTTAAAGGATTTCAGTAATTCAAACTACAATTGACGTTGGTAAGTTATGATATATTCACATGAGATATCATTTGAAAAATATTACATTTTATGTTTACTAATGTAGCAAAGAGTTAATATGGATTTAAGTGAAATAGATTCATTTTATGTTGAAGTTAACTCTCTTGGAGCCAGGTGGTACTGCGAGAATCCGCCCTTTAAATTGCCAGAGCCGATGAGATCGGCCTTTAAATATCCATTCGGAAGTTGCCAGAGCTGATTACATCGGCCGGCTGGAAATTCTATGATATACATAATTTTGTGGCAGTCTATAGCGACGTGCATACATTTGTGACATTCTGTAGTAAAGGGGCTACAAGTTATTGTGTGCCTGACCTTGCTTTGGAATTTCTAAGAGGGTGTTCTAGCTTTCACAAGAGTTGTTTCCTGTGTTTACAAATACCGCTAACCGGTCAGTACAAGATTGCTCCTTGCAGTGAGTGGATTCTTGACAGCAGAATAGCAAGTGGTTCATGTGATATATTTGCAGCAGGTATTGATGACGATAAATTAATGGAATATTTGGAACAATGAGAAGTGAACGCGGATGATTTATCGGATAGCGATAGTGAAGTTAGTTCAGAGAGTAGTGATGAAATTATACCAGACACGCCCACGGGATCACCACAGCTAAAGAAGAGGCGTTTATTTGTTTCTAATGGCAGTAAAGCTACTGTGAATACTGTTGTTGATGAAACTAGTGATGATGAAGATGATGAAGATGATGATGATGATGATGATGATGATGATGATGATGTGTCTGGAGAACATTTTGTGGAAATTTCTCCGAATGAACCTGACAACGTTCGTCAGCCTCCTGTTTCGTTCATGGAAATTCCTGGACCTAAACATGTCCCTCCGCCTGATTCTCTGCCCATATCATACTTCAATTTATTTTTCACTTTTCTCTGCTAAACCTTATAGTCACAGAGACCAATCGCTACGCTGACCAACTCCTTACTTGTAATGAACTGTCAGCCAATTCCCGCTCTCGATGTTGGAGACGCACTACGATTGATGAAATAAGGGCATTCATTGCTGTCATCATGAATATGGGACTGATAAGAAAACCTACCATTGTTTCGTACTGGAGTACTGTAGACCATTTCATTACCCCTTGGTTTGGTGAAATGTTCTCAAGGAATAGGTTTCAGCTTCTTTTGAAATTTTTTCATTTAGTTGACAACAGTAAGCGTTCTCCTCCTGGCTCTCCAAACTATGATCCCTGTGCTCGATTCCAACCTCTTGTAGATCATGCTAATAGGCTATTTAGACATCATTATACTCCTCATCAGTAACTTTCCATAGATG
This sequence comes from Anabrus simplex, assembly GCF_040414725.1. NCBI lineage: Eukaryota > Metazoa > Arthropoda > Insecta > Orthoptera > Tettigoniidae > Anabrus > Anabrus simplex. Next base: position 202,163,271 of record NC_090270.1, on the reverse strand, counting down.
AAAGTTTAGTTGGAACTAAATGCCATACACAACTACTCCAATATGTGCCGAATAAGCACCATCACAAGTGGGGGATAAAATTTTGGATGTTGTGTGATGCAGTTAGTACGTATTGTGTTGGCTTTTATACCTACCGAGGAGCAAGATCCACTGAAGACAGAAACGAAATAAGAATTAATGGACTGGCCTACACTGCAGTGACGAAGCTCATGTCTCTAGGGAATTATTTTATGAAAGGTTTTCACGTTTACACAGATAATTATTTTACGTCAATCCCCCTTGTAAAACATTTATATTCACTTGGAACATTTATTACCGGCACAGGAAGGGACTATCAGATGCTGTGAAAAAGCCATTTAAATTAGTTTGTAGTAAATATTTCAGACAGGGGCCAATTTTACTAGTGGGATCCAAACACACGCAGAGCTGCAATAGAAACAGAAGTGCCTGCAACTGCTAGAAACATTAATCAACCCAAGAGGAAACCTAATGTGATCTTAGACTATAATCGTTATATGGGTGGCATTGATACAAATGACATGGTGGTGTATTTTTATTTAGATGAACGTAGAACTTTGAAATTCTGGAAAAAAAGTTGCATTCAATATAATTTTGAGAATGGTTTTAAATGCTTATTTGATGTATTTAGAAAACTGTAACGAAAAGAAAATGACTAGGCTCCAGTTCTACTCCAGTATAATTGAATCTCTGAGTGCTGAATGGTTTGAGAATAGACAAAAGATTACCACGAATATTACTGTGTGTGGCGTAAAACTTTTGTCAGGTAAATTAGAAAGACGGTGCGTTGTGTGTAGCTCTCCGCAACAGAGAAAGAGATCGCGAACTGTGTGCATCAAGTGCGATAAAGGTCTGCATACTAAATGTGCAGCTCTTCATAAGTGCCGTAAATAAACAAAATATATTTAAAGTTCTATTTGAACTAAAAACACAGATTTTATATGACGTTGCATTGCGCTTTTTATTGTTCATATTAGTGTTAGTGATAAGTGATTAGTGTTAGTGATAAGTAATTAGTGTTAGTGTAAATACCCTTAAGTGCTTCAACAGTGGTTTCAAACATTGAACAACATTATATAGCGGTGACGAGTCTTCTTCTCAAAAAATTTCGCTGAGTAAATTTATTTTGTCATTTTCCTTCTTTTTTACCATTGACATAATAAATTTGTTTGCATTTTTTCTCGTTTTTCTTTTTCTCGTTCAAAGCAATTATTCTGTTCATAAATGAATTCTCTATCATTACATAAATGCCGGTCCCCGCGGATCAAGTGTAGTGTGCCTGCCTCTCACTTGGAGGTCATGGGTTCGATTCCCGGACAGGTAAACGGTTTTTACCTGGGTCTGAGTGTTGGTTCGAGGTGTACTCAAACTAAGTGACCTTAAGTGATGACAATCGAGGAGAGATCTTAGGCTGAGAGAGCTACCTTGGTCTAGAAAACCATTAATAATGAACGAGAGAATTCATCTCACTGATCATGCGTCACCTCGTAAACTGCAGGTCTTCAAAATGAGCAGCGGTCGCTTAGTAGACCAAGGCCCATCAGAGCTTTAGTGCCATAGATGTTTTAATTACGCATATTGTATTGTATTGTAAAATGTTTTTAAAAATAGGTACTGGAACAGAAAACTAGAAAAGAGGATTTCCAATAAAATAAAAACTATAATCTCAACTATTATTTTTTACTTTTTAATAACTCAGAACTATTTTTATACAATCTAGTCCACACATATAAAATGTATCTTAAGTATTTGCCATACATCGATATATACATGAATTTTATCGGTGAGTAAAATTGTCTTATCTTCATTAGGGACATACGTTTGAATTTTAATTTTTTATATTTTTATTTTTCGCGTTCAAAGTAATTATTTTATATAATTATATTTAGAAATAAATTCTACATTATCATGTATATTCTTTTGTATCGTAGATGGTATTTTCAAAGTAGATATTGAGAGAGGAAGTGCGAAAATGTTTTTCTCTTCCTAAAAGTAAACGTTATCAACAACCATAATATCAACAATAATACTTTTTAATTCTTTATATCATTCTAAATCAGTTGTTTATTTTATGTAGTCAACGTGTAGAAAATTTCTTTCCGGTATTTGACATACACCGGTAGATATAAGTGAATGTTAAAATGCACGTAATTCTACGAAAAACGGCCTGGCATTTTACAGTAGTAGAGTGCGTGCGGAGATCTGGCCTCTTCCAGCTGCTAGTGAGCGGCCGACCAGATCGGCTCTGGCTCCAAGAGGGTTAATAGATTTTATGCATCTATGTATGACTATTGATTAAGTATGAGTAGCATCGTCAGATATGACATTAATATTAGTTTCTTGATAGAACGTTGCTACATAAACACTGATATGTGAAAATGCATATACATAAAGATCACACAGGAAGGTATTTTATGTTTGTAATGTGAGTTATCAATATTGAATCATCCTTGCAGGTCTGATTTATTTATATACTATATATAATTTCAAGTTGAGAACCAAAATAATGGTAAATGGTTGTTGTCTAAAATTCTTTCTAATTCCCAGAACAGGGAAATTGAGCGCCGGTGTGATTTTGTTGCATGATAATGCAACATTTTACAAGGCCCGCCAAACGAGAGAACTGCTGCAGCGTTTCAAGTGGGAGGTCTGGCAACATCCACTTCTAAAAGTATGGACTGTTATTGGCTGTCCAATTACATTATTAAACAATACATCTGATTTGTGAACCACTAGCGTTTATTATCAATAAAAGTTTAAAGTTCGGGTTTTTTCCGAATATGCTTAAAATTTCAAAAGTTATTCCTGTCTTCAAAAGTGGTGACAAACATCTTCCCCAAAATTACTGTGCAGTCTCACTTCTTCCCATATTATCTCAAATAACTGAATCGGTTATTTATAGTAAACATAGTAACTACTTTGTAAATCATGCCCTGTTGTCTAGTAATCAATATGGATTCCAACAGGGTGAAAGTACTACCTCTGTGGTTCTGGAAATTGTCAATCAAACTTTAACAGCCTCTGAAAATAGGAAAATGGTTTCTCTGGTTTTATGTGATTTGAGTAAAGCATTAGACTGTATAGATCATGACATTTTGTAGGGAAAACTTCAGTATTATGGCATAAATAGTCCCACTTTGGATATAATTAAGATGTATTTAAGTAACAGATGCCAGTTTGTTGGAATTAGAAATAAACATTCCACATTGAACAATGTTATTACAGGCATTCCACAAGGATCTGTACTTGGCCCTTTTTTCTTTAATGTTGCTGTTAAAGACCTACAACAAAATGTTATGTCACAATCAGTTGTATCATATGCAGATGACAACACTAATCAACATGCATCAGGACGTATTAAATCTGCAAGAGATGTCACAAGAAGCTCTTAGGACTGCAGTGAAATGGTTTTCATCTAATAAACTACTCTGCAATGAGAATAAAACCCAACATATTCTGTTAAGATTGTCCAGTAATATAGAAATTCAGTCAGTCAAGCTACTGGGTATTCATATTGTTACCAAATTAAGCTGGGAAGTACATGTCAATCATGTCTGTAAAAAGGTATCACGAGTCTCATATTTTATGTGGAAATTGAGGGAATTAGTAACATCAGACTATTTGAGAATTGTATATTTTGGACTATTCCAGTCCCATATTTCATATGGGCGGCTACTGTGGGGACATTCATCTTACGTCCATAATGTATTGCTAATACGGAAGAAGCTTGTTTGTGTAATGTGTAAAGCTGGTTCTTCTGAGCACTGTCATCACCTTTTTATCAGGCTTAAAATATTAACAGTTAGAAATCTATATATTTTTATCTCATTATTGAATGTTAAAAATCATCTGAATGAATTTACCATCAAGGAAAACATCCATCAACACAATACTCGTAATAAGGGTAATATTGATGTCCCAAGACATAGACTTGTGGAAACAGGAAACTCACATAAAGTAAAAAATAGTATAATATTTTTTAATAAATTACCATTCTCAGCACAGAATGTGTCCATCAATAATTTTAAAAGAAAACTGTATAACTGGATGTTGGAAAATCAATTTTATGATGTAAAGGAATTCTTAGAAATTAAAACTTAATATTGACTTTTAATAACTGTATATAGATAATAGAAATACCGTATTTACGTGAATAATACCCACACTTTTTTTTAATTTGGGGCAAAAAATTGGGGTGCAGGTTTTATTTGCGTCAAAGTTGTCATTTTTTCAAAATCAACCTTCCTAAATTTAGGGTGCGGGATTATTCGGTGGCAGGTATTATTCGCGTAAGTACGGTGGCGGGGATTATTCGGGTAAATACCCAAATTTACGCAAATAATACCTGCACATTTTTAAAAAAATTTGAGGCACGAAATTGGGATGCGGTTTTTTGCATCAAAGTTGGCTTTTTTTTTTTTTTTTTTTTTTTTTTTTGAAATAAGCCTATCTAAAGTTAGGATGTGGGGATTATTTGGTGGCAGGGATTATTCGCATAAATACGGTAATACTGTAGTATTGGATGACAAAACCTATTTCATGTAAATGATCAATGGTGAATAAATATTCTTATTCTTAACAGAAGATTTGAGTTTGAAATAATATTCTACAACAGAATAAAGTACAACAAGGTAGACATACTGTTTAACGTTTGTTTGGCTACACCCTGAAATAAGTTTTTACTAAGGTGCATTGAAAGGATTTTTAAAAATCAGTTACAATGACCATTGAAAGATTTTAACTAACTGCTTCTTAACATGAAAAACGAGCTGTCCCACATATTTTAAACTTTCACGAATATACAGAAAATTACCCAAACTACAATTTAATATTACAAAAGTAAACAAATATGATTTAGATTTTTTTATACATTTCTCTTTATGTTCCCAATGTTGTTCTCAGATTGTTTGGATGATTCACGGAAGTATAAGTAGGCTACAAAACAACAGCAGATATGAGTTTGTAAATAATATTCTACAACAGACTATACAGAAAATTGCCAAAACTACAATTTAATGTTCCAAAAGTAAACAAATGAGAGCTCTAGATCATTGCTTCGGATGTCCGCTGATACATGAAACAGCCCAGAAAAGTATGTACTTAAATGTAGTGGGAGCCTGGTAGCTGACAAATGCCCTTTTACTGCTCTGATTTAAATTTGCATAGACCGTATATTACGTTGAAACAATAACATGTTTATAAACAGCATCTGGAATTTAAGGTTGATGTAATTTGTAGAAAGAAAAATAAACATATTTCCTTAATCTACAGGTATTCAGTAAGAGATATTTTTATTTAAAAAATTATTTTTACATCTTCGTTGCATGGCTGGCAAAATATCACTCTCCCATCTGTCATAAAACATGGAAAATCAGCAGTCCTGCCTTATTAATCCAGAATTAAAGTTTTTTGTTTAGGCATTCTGTAACACTAGCACGATATTAAAAGAAAACTACCACACTTTTTAGCTTCTAGCTTCAACTGTTTTGATTGGAAGTGTGAAGGAAATGAAGTTGTCAGTGCCAATGGTGTAATGGGTTCTTGGAAATTCCTTATTACCATAATCCTAAATTAGGGAATGTTGTCTGTTCTTGGATTCTGCAACATTTTATTAGTAGAAACAAACGGCGTTGAGATACATGCAAAATCCGCCGCTTCCTAATTCCAGGCTTACCTCACAATCCTCTCACCCACCCTCTCGGCTGTTTAGCTTTTATCTGTATTTTAGATGTGTACTGTGAAAATTAAATGATTTAATCAATCATTAATAATATTACAGCTTATTTTTTAAAATACATAACAATTTAAGCGAAAAAAAGATCTTGTAGGCTCAGAAAGGCAAATATAAGTCGTAACATAGAAATAGGTGCATTTAGGCACAATGACATTTCATTTACTGTGATCATTGGTGCATAATACTGATAACTGTCACAGATAGGCTCCATAGGGTCTTACGGAAAACAATAGGTACAAAACCTAAACATCCGATGTCTACCGATAACATACCGACTGGAACGAAAGTGGCAGAGAAACTGAGAACTAGAAGGAAATCTGCTTGGACTCAGTCGTGCAATTCCCTTCATAGAAAATTTCACAAGTATCTCCTAAAAATGAACTAATTACAAAATAAATGAACATTATCTAACAAACTCAAGGTGTCTTTCCAACAAAACTTACCAAACACCCAGTAAATTCACTGAAGACTTCAAAATATTTTTTGAACTTTACTTACCATAACACGCATAATGTTGAATGGTTTAAGACCCTTCTCTGGTTTCTTCAACAAAAAACTAAATACAACAGGAACCCCATAAGATCCAAGGGCATCATGGTTAAAAATCACATGGAATTCTAGATGATTTCCTGCAACAAAATATAAACTGTTTATTTATAATCCATTTCTAAACGAGTACCAATGTCGACTATATCAAAGCTCAGATATGTAGCATTAATACAATCAACACTTCGTTTAACAAGATGTACTGCCTTCTGTATTAACTATTGGCAATAAGTATGAATTTGCAACAGAACCATGAACTTTCTAATTTGGCCACTTAAAACTGCCTGCGCAAAAGTTTGCTTTAAAAAGAATACTGCAGTTTTTTTCTTTTTCTGAAAGCTATTTTGTTTAGCGACAAAAATGATGTTCAACCATCAACGTCAATGATTCAAAGACGACCGAGATCCGCAAAATTGAATGGGCGCATTACGAGACAGTAGCTACATGTTTCAAATGCTAATGTTCGGGAAAGGTTGGCCTTCGCCCGGAGAAATGAACAAAACCTAATATTTGGTGGAGGAACATCCTTTGGTCCGATGAATCCAAGTATAATAGGTTTGCCTCAGACTGAAAAGTCTATTGCGCCGCCCACCAAACCAGGAATTTAATCCCAAGTACACTTTAAAAACTGAAATACGGTGGCGGAAGTGTTACGGTATGGGGATGTTTTTCGTGGTAAGGCATTGGTCCAATACACCGTATCAATGGCATAATGAACGCAGAAATGTACAAAGACATCTTGGAAAAGTGATGCTGCCTCATGCTGAAGAGGAAATGCCGCTGAAATGGAAATTTCAGCACGATAACGATCCAAAGCATACTGCAAGGATCATAAGGCACTTTCTTCAAGATCACCATATCGAAGTATTAGAGTGGCCACTTCAATCCCCTGACGCATCACCCATTGAGAACTTATGGGAGATCGTAGACAAGGGAATTGACCGCTCAAAAGCTACATCTTTGGATAAACTTTAGGAAGAAATCCAGAGAGCCTGGTATGCGATTAGCAGCGACGAATGCAGGCGTTTAGTCAACTCTATGGGTAAGAGGTGCAGGGCAATCCTCAAAAATAAGGGTTACCCTATGAAGTACTAATGCACTCCTATGCAAAAACGACTGTTCCTGTAAATTTCATAAGACTGAGATCAAGTAAAAAATATTTGTGTCAATTGGCTCTATTTTTTTGACCCTGTGGTCTGGTATTCTTTTGAATATTATTGATTAGTTTGAGTTGTGTTATCTATATAACTGACTGTGGTACAATGTGACTCTGTTGTAATGGTTCCTGTACAATGTAAAATTTTGTTTCCATCATAGTACAAACATGTCTAGTAATAAATTTGCACTTTATTCCAAACCTTTGCCAGGTGGCTCTATTATTTTGACCACCACTGTTTATTCACTTGACTCTGGCTGAGCCAACATCAAGTAGTGCCACCAAATACAGTAGAGACGATACGCGACACTAAGCGAGATATCGAGGGACAGCTATTGGAGCCCTCTCTAGGGAGTAGACCAGAAAACTAGGTACTGATTCTGTCATAAGAGCACGTGTATTTTTGTGTGAAGTTTTGGTGTTATTTATGCGTTTTCAGTGAGTTGACATAATTAAATAGTAGCATCTGTCATTCCTTGATATCTCCTCTCAACATGAGGGGAAAGGTATGTGCTGTGTTTGGCTGCAGTAACTATGAAGTAGAGAAGAATGCGCGGTCGTTCTTCAGGTTCCCTCGTGACAAGAAAATGTAATATTGTGTTTGCATGTATATTCTTCCAGTGACAGAGATCTTTATAGTACTTCATAATCTTCTGACCCGCTCAACCCATATTTTTAACTGGCTGAAAATGTAGTACACATATTTTATCGTATAGTGCAGCAGTTAACCTTCAATACCGATGTGTTGTTGTAGGTGTGATCTGTGGGTTTTGAAATGTCACAGAAGTGATTTGGATGAGGTGTACAAGAAAGAAGGGACGTTACGCTTATATAAGAATTATAAGATCTGTTCAGATCATTTCCAGGCCAGCGACTTTAAAAATCCTCGACTATACAGCCAAGAGTATGTTACATTTTTACTCTAACTGAACGTAAATATTCCTCAAAGCATCACTATCGACAACATTTTCATACTTTTCTTTCTTTTATCCCTCTTCTCAGATTAAAGCTGTGATTTGATAGGTTTTCTTTCTGTTAGTAGGCTTCATCTTAAGAGGAAAATTGTCCAGCTATTAAATGTTAATTCATTGCATCATATGTGTAAGGAATGTGCCGATATTTTTATTGACAGTGTCTTAATGTGACGATACAATGTTTTTAAATGAGAAAAAAAGACAAATCCAACCGTAAAAATTCAGACAGGAATGCTAAAGCAAAAAAAAGTAATGCATAAATGAAAGATCAACCCATTTCACAACAGTCCATTTCACATCTTGTTTATATGTCTAATTTCAGTCTTTGAATAATAATCTTTTAAATAATTCTTCATTCATTTATCCAGAATTGCTTTAGCAACTTCGAAGTTAATATCTCAATAACACTTTCTTTCTAGATGTAATTTATTTATCCATTTCCGTATATACATTTCCATTGATATTTGAATTTAGCGCGATTTTTTCAGGTCAAGTCACTAGGAAAGCCACCGTCGAATTGTCTCCCATTTTAGCAAGGCTAAATCCGTAAGTGTTGCGTATTGTCTCTACTGTATTTGGTGCCACCTACACACTAAGTTTCTTCTTCCATTCTGACGCTTCACAATGATAATCTAATGTTCAACTGTATCCATCTGTGATTTACGTATGTAATAAATAGTGTAATTCTAATATAAACCATGATGACCTTTATATTTTCCTAAACAGCATACCTTTTCAAATGGTTACTGGCCCAGGATGAGTGTTTGGAAAGTGCTTAAATGTGTAGTGATAAAATACATTAAAAAACAGACGCGTGGAAATATAGTCGCACGCATGGTTGACGAGGTTGAGTTAAACATTTAGCCAAGTGTCTTCTGTGAAGGAATAGTGTGTGAAGATGGACACTTCAAGCTTGATACGCATCGAGATGTTGTTGAAGGACAACTTTGACACGTGAAAATTTCACATGAAGGCTGTGTTAGCAAAAAATCGTAAGTGGGTGTACGTAACTGGGACAAAGGTTAAGCCTACACCGGTTGGCAAGAAGGCGGTCACTATTACAGAATGGGAAGAACATGACAGTGAAGCAATGTCAGATACCATCTTTGTAATTCAACCCTCGGAATTGAAACAGGTAAAAGATTGTGTCACTTTGTGTGGAATGTGGCTAAAACTATAGTCCGTTTACCAATCAAAGGGACCAGCCCAGAAAGCAACATTATTAAAGCAGATAGTGCTTCAAAGGATGATTGAAGTTGGGGCCGAATTCGATCATTTGGGAGATTTTTCGACACTGTGGACAAGCTGAATGGTATGGACATGGCAATCAAAGATGATTTGTTATCCATATTACTTCTGTATAGCTTGCCAGTCAGTTTCAAATACTTTTGATGCACGATAGAAACTCGTGACAAACTTCCAAAGCCCGAATTACCGTATTTACACGAATAATCTCCGCACATTAAAAAAAAAAATTTCAGGCACGAAATTGGGGTGCAGGTTTTATTTGCGTCAAGATTGCCAACACGCTACTGGCTCACCTAGTTTTCGATGCTGAGTGTACAGTTATGCTTTGTTAATGTGACCATATTTTCTCAAGCTGAAAACGGGACACTTATCAACTGACTTAAAAAAAAAAAAAAAAAAAAAAAATTATTTGGTCTACAAGTTAAAGCAAATAGAAAACTATAAGCCTGTTTATCTATTTATTACAAACATAAGGCAAAATTATTACAATAGGCCTAATGAATACAGAACTTTTTTTTTTGTTAGTTGCTTAACGTCGCACCGACACAGATAGGTCTTGTGGCGACGATGGGACAGGAAAGGGCTAGGAGTGGGAAGGAAGCGGCCGTGGCCTTAATTAAGGTACAGCCCCAGCATTTGCCTGGTGTGAAAATGGGAAACCACGGAAAACCATTTTCAGGGCTGCCGACAGTGGGGTTCGAACCTAATATCTCCCGAATACTGGATACTGGCCACACTTAAGCGACTGCAGCTATCGAGCTCGGTACAGAACATTTAAAGCATTACATTTACTATAAAAAACGCATACATTTTACATCATGTTGTACAGTTAGCCTAGAGGACATATTTTTCTGAAGAATGGATTTTCTTCAGAAGTTTCTCATTTTGCTTCAAGTAATTGAAAAACTCAAAGCAACTGTATTTCAGATTGACTTTGGTAAGCAACAATGCTTTCAGCGTTCCAACTTTTAATTGGTTTTTTTCTGATGTCCATACTTTGTTCACACTTGCAAAAACTCTCTCTACAGGTGCATTAGTACCTGGCAAGGATAACCCAAATTCTACAACCTTAGAAAAGTACTGAATGATAGTTTTTGAGAAGAGAAATACTGAAACATTTCTACCCATCTCAGATGGGCTTCTTTTCCTTCATTATTCCAGTGAGTGATTTTGTCTGAAGTAGCAAATTGCTTAACATAAACAAATTCACTGAAAATAGCATTATCATCAACATTTGATTCTCCAGATACCATTTTAATCGTAGGTACACATATTTCAACATCATTCCATTTCAGGACATTGTTAAGCAAGATCCATTCAAATTTCTTATATACTTCAAATTTGTCAGTCCAGACTTAAGTAAGTTACTGAATACATGAATCATAGAAACTATGAGCAATTTTTTGGAAATCCTCTACTTTCACCTTACCCTGATCTTGTAGTTCATGCAAAGGACATTTTACAACATCTGGGATAAAACTGTTCTCCTTCTTCTGAGTCATATTTACTTTCAACATAGAAAGTGCCATGGCTACTTCAACTCCTGTTGGTAACTCACCTTCTACCTGGAGAACTGCCTGGTGGAAAGTTGTAGCTTGGTTGTGCAGAAAAAGAACAATTTTCGTCAATAGGTTTTCAAAAAAATCTTTCATTATCATTTTTCTTGACTCAGAAAATATGACTTCAGTCCTTCAAAAATTGCAAAAACTCTTCCAAGTGCTGGCATCAACACTAACCACCTGGTGTTACTATCACCTAACAATTTCCTGTACTCAATCTCAGCAAAATTGCAGAAATCCTTTAGTGATTCTACTCTAATAGTGTATGAGTGAAAATGGTAATATATTTTGTGAATAACAAGTTCTGCAACAATTGGTAAACAATCAGCAGCAGTCTTAATTGTATTGTGCACTATATGCGTTGCACATCCAACACCAAGGATTTCACGATGTAATAACATCCTAAGTTTGTGGAAAATATTTCTGTATCCCTTACGTGCTGCCCCACCAAAATTACTATTAGTATTGTCACCAGAGAATGCAATTATCTTGTTGTTAAGATTGTTTTTTGCAAACACGTCAATCAGATAATCGATAACAATATCTCGTCGCTGCCGGGACAAAACCTCCTATGTGAAATAATTTTAGCTTAGAACTTTGGCTGGTAAGGTTCTGTCATCTAAGGTGCAATATCATGTGCATATTGTCAAGGCATTCTCGCTCTTCACAATGTATGTGCTGCGGGTCAGTATATCTCCAAAACATATTATCACATAGGAGGTTTTGTCCCGGCAACGACGATCTGCTGTTTCGCCAGGATGTTCATCAATTTCCAAAATTCGAACACGGACACCCTGTAGTGGTAAAAAGTACCTAACCATAACAGGAAAAATATTTTTTTTCTCCCCTTGATTAGAACCATATGTAAACACTGTAACAAACCTGACTTCATTCAATTCCTTCTGCAATATTTCATAAGAATGAGGTGCAAGTATGTTCACAACAATGGCTTCACACTTCGTATGACCGCAAGAGAATTTCTGTTCAAACCAATTTCTTATTAGTTTCGAAGCACAGTCATTTGAGCAAAAGCTATGATTTTCTTCAACCATGTGGTAAGTCCAGGCTCCTTCAATTGCAGCCAAGTGCAGTTCACGGTCTGTTGCTGAAGTTGGCCGAAAAAATGAAGTTACACCTTTGGATGACGATGCCGCAATTTCTGCGTTTTCCTTGATTTTAAATGTTGTTCAATGTCGCTTTACCCTCCATGGGACACAGAGACTTCGGTGTTACAAATGGTGCAACGAACATCACAATCACAATCGGTAGTGTTTTCTTTATGAACGTGTACCTACGATAGCAAATAAGTATTTGTTGATCTATACATAATTACTGGGAGTTGAACTGCATTAAATTTGCTATAAATTCTAAGTTAATAAGGCACTTACCTTTCATGAAATGCAGTAGTGAACATACATTTTTGTTTCAGCATCTTTAATCCTGCATCATACGACACTCTAACTGCTGTTGTTGAGAGAATTAACCAAGGACTCTCTTCAAACAAGGAAAACAAATGCAGGCAGAGTAGTAGGGTTGCCATACTTGTTGCTCATAACTAGAGACGGGAATTTGCCTATTTGCCTATTTTATTCCTGTATTCAGAAACGTAGGCTTTTGAGATATAAATCCGTTTTGGGGTCCTTTAAGCTAGATTTCTTTGGTTTTATTGTGCCTATAAATGCCTATTTCAGGGGTTTGTGCCTATTTTGAGTATATTTGCCTAATTGATGCCCTTTTAATCTATTTTAAAGAAGCCGATTTTCTTCCAGTAACTGATGTTCTCGACAGAATTACCTTCTCATTTCTCAAGATATGTTTACACCACGAACAAAAATGGAAATTCTCGGAAGTTACCAGAAATAGTTCTTGGGAAATTTCCGTCCGGAGAAACAAGGAACAATTTCACAACGTCGAACTACGTTGCACAACCCATACCTCTTATACCTCTTTCTTAATGTGAACTGTTGTACGCGTACACTTTATCTTAAGAACGTGTTGTGATTTATTCTGAAGAAGTAGTGTGTTTGGGGCAATGCAAAGAAAAAATCACCAGGCGAGTTGGCTGTGGGCTTAGGGGCGCGCAACTGTGAGCTTGCATTCGGGAGATAGTGGGTTCGATCCCCACTGTCGGCAGCCCTGACGAGGGTTTTCCATTTTCACACCAGGCAAATGCTGGGGCTGTACCTTAATTCCACGGTCGCTTTCTTCCCACTCCTAGGCCTTTCCCATCCCATTGCTACCATAACACCTATCTGTGTCAGCATGACGCAAAATTTTTTAAAACTTAATTGCAAAGAAAAATCATCAAAGTCCTACTAGCTGAAGCGGTGGATCACAGGTGATCCCAGTTTCACTATGGATGAAAGGGTAGTCTTCTGCCAAGCTTGCTGTAAGGAGGAAAGTTTGTTTATTCCTTTTATCCTTTTATGTGACTGAACTACAATCGCATTGCATTGTAGCATTTATAGGCCTATTAAATTACGTATTGTGGAAAGTTGTTTTGTTGCAATGCTGTATTAGTTGTGAACTTTCAATAATTTATATTGATAAAATTTAAATAATCATTTAATTACTGAACGAGGAGTTAGAACGCCCGGTGGTCTCTTGTCACAGAGTGGATGAAAATAAAATAATCGGTATTTTGAACTCTAATTCATTTCCTGTAAAAATAGAGATTCACAACTGAAAAATTTTCTTTCTTTCTTTCTTTCATTCTTTCTTTCTTTCTTTCTTAATCTATTTACCCTCTAGGGTAGGTTTTTCCCCTCAGGCTCAGCGAAGGATCCCAGCTCTACTGTCTCAACAGCAGTGTCCTGGAGCGTGACACTTTGCTTGGGGGATACAACTGGGGAGGATGACTAGTACCTCGCCCAAATCTTCTGTGCTAAACAGGGGCGTTGTGAAGGCATGGGAAGATTGGAAGGGACAGGCAAAGAAGAGGGAAGGAATTGGCCACGTTCTTAAGTTATCGTAGATAACATCCCGGCATTTCTCTGGAGGAGAAGTGGGAAACCACGGAAAACCACTTCAAGGATGGATGAGGTGGGAATCGAACCCACCTCTACTCAGTTGACCTCGCAAAGCCGAGTGGACCCCGTTCCAGTCCACGTGCCACTTTTGAAATTTCGTGGCAGAGCATGGAATCGAACCCGGGACTCCGTGGGTGGCAGCTATTCACGCTAACTACTACAACACAGACGCGGACTACAACTGATTTTTTAAAATCGTGAGTAACTTATACCAGCGCTATGTGTAGGCTCTAGTGAACTCTATTACGCTTCCGCTAAGCCTTCGCAAAACATAGGATGGAGATCGAATGTGGTGCCGCTAGGACGATGTCACAGAGGCTAGACATACAGGATGGCACGGCTTCAATGATGTCACAGCGTGTTTTACAAGGCTGCAAAGTCTATCTTTACAAGATCAGGCCAGTGAGAAGACCGTTGGTCTGGATTGGTGAGGTCCGGTTAGTAACCGTTGAGCTGGCGGGGAGGGGCAAGCAAAAAGAGTCTGGGTTGGGTAAACTCTAGCATCCCATCTACAGTCTTGCTAAATTGTGACAAAAAGTAAGGTTATGGGCGCATGCCACGACAGTTTCAAATCACGCGGCTTTCTAATTTTCAACAAGGGTGGCAGCCTTGTGGGCACACATGATGCAGGATCTACTGCAGGCAACAGAAAATAGTCTTCATGGCAGATGACACGGCTGACCAAAGTCGGCGAATAGCAACATATAAAATGTTCACAAATCTGAGAATTTTAGTGCCTCCATTTTAATTCTCCTATATAAGTAAGAATACTGCTAGGGGCAGCTTGATGAGTCCCTGGCAAGAATATAGGTAGGATCTCTGCTCTGCGCTACTCAGGTATCGTTTCACGTCATTTTGTTATTTTTTCACCCGGCGAACTCGACAGGAAACTGCCAGATTATAACTGAACATTTTTGAGGACATATTTCCATGTAAATTATGAATTCTCTTGTTCCTACTTCAGAGTCTTGTACTTCTAGAAACATCACCTCTAATAGCCTTTTTTTTTTTTTTATGAAACAAATGCATGATTATACTAAAAATTATTGCCAATTAGCCCACCTGTAGAAATTTAAGATTTAGGAACATTGTAATTTAAGTCAATTTTCTTCTTCTTTCGAATGGGCCACCAGAGGACCACGTGCCAATTTCAATTCCTTCTTCTTTGTTCTTTCCTTTTCTTCCAGTACGCTTTCATCTGTTCACTATGTTTCTTCTTTCTGTCTTCAGACCACTTTGAACCAGTCGTTTTTACTTTCCTACCTTGGAATCCTTCTATTTTCAATACTTTTAACCGAAAGCCTTCTCTATCATTTATTTCTTCTGTTGTTATATTGTTTTTTTCGAAATCCTTTCTTACTTCGTTGACCCAGCTTGTCGTTGATTTCTTACTCCACAAATATCTGAAAATCTTACTGGTTAATCTACTATCTTGCATTCGATATAAATGTCCAATGTCAAATGTGAAAAGATACTATATAGATCAACATAGAAATACTGCGATGCATTTGACTCGAATACAGAAAGCGGTGTCATCGCAGCTTTTCTACCTGTCCACTGTAAACAGCAACCAAGAACAATTTTCTATAGATCTGTGCACCTTAATGGTGGGAGGAATAAAATGGAGCACCTTCAAACTTCAACAAGCTGCCGGGAGCAGTCACCGAGTTGGAGAAGAGTGGCTTTCACCTGGTGGTGTCATTTAGGGTTGTGGAAGAAGTCAGGAGTAGTTTTGACCGAACCTCTGGAAAGGTAGCCGCTGTCAGTAAAACGTTCCATTAGAGTCCTGCAGCAGAAGCCATCATAGAAAGCGACGGTAAAAGTGGTCAGGGTGCTACGAGGGGAGGTAGATGAAGCAGTTGAACTAAAACCAGATGAAGTGGCGTCATTGAAGTTTTGTCCAATCACTTTCTGTGATGTTGAGAGATCTTTCTCTCAGTACAAAACAGTCTCCCCGACAGGAGAATAAGATTGTTACTGGAAAACATGGAAAAGTTGCTTGTTGTAAATTCCTTTTATAGTAATTGAGTGTGTTATTAAATTATAAGTATTTTTTCATGCCTATTTACATGCCTATTTTGGCCAATTTAAGAGCCTATATGCCTGCCTATTTTAACTGTTTTTAGTACCTATAATTTTCGTCTCTACTCATAACGAATATTGTGACAGCCTCCTTGTTCCCTCTTTACTAGGTTAGTTGTTATGGACATAAAAACAGTTACCTTACCATACACAAATTTCTGTATCTATAATAATTTAAAATATTACGTTGACGAAAATAGAGACTAAAATTAAAATTAATTTTCTAACAAAACGGGACAAAGAGGCATCCCAACAAAATCTGTCGAGAAAAAAACAGGTTGAAAATAGAGTGAAATCGTAATTCTTTTGTATCCAGCGTTTTAAGGTATGCCATAATATCATGTAGCAGGCAGTATGCGGAAAAGCAGAATCTGCTTAAAGTGGCGAGGGTTGGCATTTTTAAATTACAAGATGGCTGTTAATTCAAAATCACATAATTGGAAGTCCAATTTCTGTATTACAAGGACTTCAAATTAATGAGGTTTTACTGTATCGTAAAACTAACATCAGATTTCACTAGTGTGTCTATAACAAGTGTTTACATTGCACGAAAAGAATTATCCACCACTGGTCGTGTTACTGTCCAGTAAAAAGAGACCATGTGTGAGAAGTGTTTTAGACATGGAGTGTGACGAACTTGTAAGTAATTTTGGAGAATATTCTAGTGATGCAAGAGACAACGAACTTCCCATCTACAGGGAATCGAGCCTATTCATTTTACATGTTCATATTTGCATAAAGACCACGTGGAACTCGCAGAGTGATATGAAATGTTTGTTTATGACTACATTACTCTTTCGATTGAAGGAATTTTAGTTCATTTCATTTTTTTCAAAATGAGCCTTCCTAAAATTAGGGTGCA